>NW_028318216.1:602916-904375 GCF_062004578.1 Staurois parvus
TCGACCTCTGAGCGCTGAAATTTACAGAATTTGTCTGTGTGAAAATATATATATAAACCCTAACGATTAACTTCTATTTTTTGCTCTCATTTTAGTCAGTTAAATAGTCCATTAAAAGCTTTTTTATGTGTTTGATATTTGCAAGAAAATACATGTTGATCATGCCAGAAACCTTGTGAGCTGATAATTTCCTATGCTGTTTGCTTCTCTTGTCCTATTATCAGTTAGCTTGTTCTGTCTGTGGACTACAAAACACCTCTCCCTATATTATTTGGGGAGGTGGGAGCTCATGGATACAGTAGAGTGAGTAAGTGTTATCACCCTATGGAAGGAAGTGTGTAATAAAGGCAGGATAACCAAATCTAAAGACTGGTAAGCTCCATGCCTTGTTCTGCACTGTGTCTCTGTGTGTAGTGGGGCCATCTTGATAGGACATAGCTGCCCCCCTGATGATTGGTGATACATAGACTGGAGTGGGATATTCAAGAAGCAGCAGGAGAGGTGCAGGATGCTCAGATCTACAGATTTGAACCTTGAATTGCAGGTCCTTATGTTCACCTTTCTCTCCATCATGGAGAACATTGTGCATCACAGTAGTGACATCACAAATCTTGTGAGACTAGAAGTGATGCCAGCCATAGATAGATCGACATTTGGCTGGTTCAGCAGGAACTGGGCATCTATAGGCAGACTGGATAGACTTCAGTACAACCAGCCTGTATGTTTTTCTTTTTCTTTTTGTATGATCACTGCCGCTAGCCATAACCAGCAACAATGATCATTGTATTATGATGGCAGGTAAACCTGCCACTATCAGAATACTGTATCACAGTGGGAGAGATTCCTCCATCAACACAGACTGTGTTGATGGGACAAGTGAGTAATTTTCTTTCCTTTAACCCATGTATAGCCAGCCTTAGAGGCAGCCTTAGGTTATCTCACACTACAAATATACAGCTATTAGGCTCAATGTACAGGAAGTACGCTTAGACCAGGGGCGTATTTACCACAAGGCAAACAAGGCACTTGCCTAAGGCTGCATTTTTAGGGGGGCAGCACTGCACCCTGGAAGAAGGGACATATGCGGCATGGGGACCAGGTGGGATCCGAAAGAGGCTGCGGGCTGCTTGATGGTGTATGCAGAGCCCAACTGTCGTTCCCAGGGATGTCCAGAGCTGTAAAGGTGAGTGTCTCCCTCTCTGTCGCCGGGGGCAGGAGTGTTGTTGGTCACTGAAGGGGGAGCTGGTCTGGTGTTGGTCGGTGTCAGGCTCTCTCCGCTGGGGGGGGGGGGGTTGGGGCGTCCAATTTTTGTGTTGCCTAGGGCAGCACGAAACCTAAATACACCACTGGCTTAGACACAATTAACAACTTTAGATGTTACCTATAACATAGCAGATAACATTTTGAGTTTTGGTCTACTTTAAATGCATAATTTACTCATTATACAAAATGAGGACAAACCATTCAGAATTTAGATTTTTCATTATGCAGATGAGCAAAAAACGCAATAGAAGCCCAAAACAAGTGTTATTTGCCTTTACTAATTATTTCAGAACACAAAGGCACAATGTGACACATATCCTTTTTTTTTCTAGTGCATAGATATAATGTAACCACAGAAGGATAGGATTTTGTATGCAGCATAACACATTGGACAGATGTTCTAGTTCTTTCCCACTGTATCCAACATTTACATGACAAAATTCTTGAGTAGTAATAATACAGTATATGTTATATTCATTTCTTACTGGTAATTTTCATTTTTTCATTTTCATTTGCAAACACTGAGGTCTTAGATTAAATTTTAATTAGTATTCACAAAGGAACTGCTAGTTTCTGACATGGTAGAGACATGAAGATAATGATCACAAATCAATATTACTAATCTAACACAAGATGTGGTATAGTTACGCCTAGGAAAAATTAAGACAGGTAACGTAGCTGTCCTAGATGGCCCCCATCTCCTCGTACTATAGGAATTAAGTTTAGTTATAATTATTTATAGCCCACAATATACAGGTGAAACTCGAAAAATTAGAATATCGTGCAAAAGTTCATTTATTTCAGTAATGCAACTTAAAAGGTGAAACTAATATATGAGATAGACTCATTACATGCAAAGCAAGATAGTTCAAGCCGTGATTTGTCATAATTGTGATGATTATGGCTTACAGGTCATGAAAACCCCAAATCCACAATCTCAGAAAATTAGAATATTACATACAATCAATAAAACAAGGATTGTACATAGAACAATATCGGACCTCTGAAAAGTATAAGCATGCATATGTACTCAGTACTTGGTTTGGGCCCCTTTTGCAGCAATTACTGCCTCAATGCGGCGTGGCATGGAAGCTATCAGCCTGTGGCACTGCTGAGGTGTTATGGAAGACCAGGATGCTTCAATAGCGGCCTTCAGCTCTTCTGCATTGTTTGGTCTCATGCCTCTCATCTTTCTCTTGGCAATGCCCCATAGATTCTCTATGGGGTTCAGGTCAGGTGAGTTTGCTGGCCCATCAAGCACAGTAATCCCACGGTCATTGAACCAGGTTTTGGTGCTTTTAGCTGTGTGGGCAGGTGCCAAGTCCTGCTGGAAAATGAAGTCAGCATCCCCATAAAGCTCGTCTGTGGAAGGAAGCATGAAGTGCTCCAAAATCTCCTGGTAGACGGCCGCGTTGACCCTGGACTTAATGAAGCACAGTGGACCAACACCAGCAGATGACATGGCTCCCCAAATCAACACAGACTGTGGAAACTTCACACTGGACTTCAAGCATCTTGCAGTGTGTGCCTCTCCACTCTTCCTCCAAACTCTGGGTCCTTGGTTTCCAAATGAGAAGCAAAAGTTGCTCTCATCAGGAAAGAGGACTTTGGACCACTGAGCAACAAACCAGGTCTGTTTTTCTTTAGCCCAGGTAAGACACTTCTGACGTTGTTTGTTGTTCAGGAGCGGCTTGACAAGAGGAATACGACATTTGAAGCCCATGTCCAGGATCCGTCTGTGTGTGGTGGCTCTTGATGCACTGACTGCAGCCTCAGTCCACTCCTTGTGAAAGTCCCCAACACTTTTGAATGGCATTTTCCTGACAATCCTCTTCAGGCTGCGGTCATCCCTGCTGCTTGTGCACCTTTTTCTTCCACACTTTTCCCTTCAACATAACTTTCTATTAATGTGCTTTGATACAGCTGGGAACATCCAACTGCTTTTGCAATTACCTTTTGAGGCTTTCCCTCCTTATGGAGGGTGTCACTGATGGTTTATGCACAACTGTCAGGTCAGCAGTCTTTCCCATGATTGTGATTCCTACTGAACCAGACTGAGAGACCATTTAAAGGCTCAGGAACCCTGTGCAGGTGTTATGGCTTAATTAGCTGATTAGAGTGGGACACTTTGAGCCGAGAATATTGCACTTGCATTTTTTGAGTTTCACCTGTATTTTTTTTTTTGGGGGGGGGCGGTTTGAGTCTTTTTAACAAGTTGGAACCAGATTCCTATAAACCATAAGGATGATTATGATGTATGTAATTTATTTAAGGCTATACTATTGGGACATACACAAAAATATATAGCAGGTTGAGGAAATATACAGGGGGCTAGCAACCCCATCATACAAAATTAAAAAAAATCACTTGCAGGGAAGGCTTGATATGGACTGTATTTCAATGGAGAAAGTAGTAAACAAGTAACAGGTCATCTCAAATCTCCAAATAGTATTGAGCTGATAAATCTGGAATTTGCACAATTGGGACATAATTAAAGATATATGTACCTCTGTAAAAAAAAATGGTAGAATGCAAAGTTTAGTTTTGAAGTGAACAGGAATATATTGTTTATATGCAATCTTTATTTATGACCTGGTCAATGAAGGGTACAGTAATTTTACCATTTTTGCTGATGGAACAAAATTTTGTAGAATAGTTGCAATGTCTTCAGACAAGAACGGAAGACATCGTGGTCCAGTTCTCCAACGCACTGGACTGGAGAAAACGCAGGCAGAGGTGAGCACCCGCCACAAGTAATACCTGCTTATCTGCAACCATCTTTTATCCACAGCCTTCTAAAACGCACAGATGGTATTTCTCAGCTCCAGCAGGCAGGGGATGGGGATCTGACATCACACACTGCACAGCATGCTGCGGATAGTTCAGTGTAATCTGAGACCTGAGTAGAGGGAATGGACACACCCCCTCTACACATTCTATAGGGATAGGGAAGCATGCACAGCAGAAGCTGTCAATTACCTTCTGAGAGCTGGGGGGGGGAGGAGGCTGTCTCTCAATATTCTGTGGTGTTGGCATGACCGATCTGAAGTGAGTCACATAGATAGTGAAGGAATTAGGAGACAGAAATCACACTTGGTGCTTTGGATTGAAGCAAGCACACACTATAGAAAGATATGATTTGTTCATTTTTATTTCAGGGTTTTACAACCACTTTAAATTGCATAAACATGGCTTAGAGGTAATCCAATTACATATATAGGTGTATTTAGGATTACTAGGGTTACTTTTATCTCAAGGAATTGGATATACAGTAAGTTTTTATATGGAAAAACAATGGTGTTATGACCTGTATAACTTTCTTGTGGTAAAGTATGGTTAAATTTTTAAATATCCTAATAAAATAGATAATAATGTAAAAAATAATACCAGAATTTAAATCTATGCTGGAACATTTTTTATGCATATTAATTAGATTTGATGAATAGTATATAAATACTTTTTTTCTATAAATTGATCAGGCTTCTGGGTTTGCGGGTTCCACCTTTAAGGCAACACTGACCAGAGCTATCAAAGGATGTTTGTGTCACCTACTTTGGACCAGTACTGCTAAAGAGCCCCTGGGAGGCTGAGCCCAATAAATAAATGCTTTCAGTGTACAATAAAATTGTTAACTATATTAGGTGTGGTGCTAACATTTTAAAGAATATGGTGCCCCAATATTTCAATTTCCTGATATGTGCCTATTATACCATGAACCTGTATGAAAACGTATCCTGTTTTCTTTGTATTGTTTCCTTTGTGTGAAATACCTGGTGATCCAACCTGTCCCTCTGCTTTCCTATTTCAAGCTGATCATGCTACGTATGAGAGCACATCATCTCAGTGTGGTCTTTTTTGGCAGAGAACAAACTGCCTTTCCTCCAAAATTCTGCTGACATGTCCCCCTGCAAAGCTATTCATACTTCTCTTTCTCCACTCCCAACCAGGGGCGGACTGACCATTTGGAAACTCGGGCACTGCCCGGGGTCATTAGGGGGCCCCATGAGATGCCCCTGGTACCTTTTTCATAGGCTTTTTTGAGTTTGGGCAAGGACACAGGGTCCCCATGATCCCCTATGGCCCAGGGCCCCATGAGCTGTCAGTTCGCCCCTGCTCCCAACTCTCCAAGCCCCTTATGCAGATGAGAACAGAGATACAAACGTTTTGCCTTTCACTTCACATATACTTTAAGTTTCAGCTAAATCCAGTACAATGGCCACTGTGTTGCATATGTGAGTTTTCAGATGTTGCAGAATGATGGACCCCTTAGGCAAGGTTTGAGAGCTGCATAGTTTGATCTTTCTAGCAGTCCTGCAAAGTGGATGATCATTACCCTAATCAGGGATAACAATTATAATTTTTGGCTTATTATTTTAAGATTGATCAATTTAGAGGTGAAGGCATTTGTATCTGCATTCTATAACAGGCTGCAAAACAAAGCCATGGTTTCCTGGCACTCTCGGGATTCCTGTGAAGCTGTAAATGTGGCTAATATATTCTGTCCAAAGTGCAGACAACAGCTGGAAAATATCCAGCCACTGACACTGCTGTTGTGCAGACATGATTCTGCAATCATCACCGGGCCACTGAACACTCATTGTGCCAAATGTGCATATTTCCTGATTTTCAAACATTCAGACGTGGAATACAATATGTCCTGGAAATAACAAAAAAATGCCATCCACCCTGACAGGGATCAGCAAACAAACCCTTCATTCCAGGATGGTTCTTCATTTTTGGTATCTGCAAACAGTAGCCTGTACGCCCAAAAATATAAATGTTTGTAAATATGTAGAGCGTAAGCACAGAACATAGAATAACCCCGGCTTACATAGGTTTTGTCCTGCAGTATTTAAGAACTATGGTCAAAGTGTAAAACCACTTATGTGATGTAGGCTGTTCATACCGGTAAGAATGTGCTCTCTGTCTTTTTAGGTAACCTGAAACACATTCTAAATACCTGTTGATCCTGCCAGTAGACCTACTGGATAGGCACTTAATTTGAACAACACTCTTCTTTGTGCAGTGAAACCACTGCATGTGCTGTCACCAGTGTTACTGCTGTAGCTGTTTAGTAGTTGGCACCATTTATTTTTCTATCAGTGAATAATTGGTGTATCTGTAGGATTTTAGATAAATTAGGTAAAAGTCCTGCTCCGTCACTCCAACCTCCCAATAGTATCCATTGGGGTGTAGGAGATATTCAGATTCCTAGCTGCATTCAACATTAAATATAGAAACTACATTTTTTTTAAAGTAATCTTCTCACTATAGAAAAGTTTTTTAAGCAAGTAATATTTATACGAGAAGATTGTACGTTTCCTGTTGCATGCACCGCTGAATGCCACTCCAGTCCTGATAAATGCTCCCTTGAAGTGGGCTGGAAAGCTGACCATTCAAGGAGCATCAATCTCCTGGGTCCCCCCTGCAGTCCTCACTGGTTCCTCCTGCTGACCTCCTCACCACCACTGTTTTATGTAATGAGTGGAGGTCAGAAGGAGCAACCAGCAACAGCTGCAGGAGACCATGGAGATCCTAGAAGTGTCAGTTTTACAGAGGATTTCAGCAGAAGATTTCTTGGGATCAGCGCTGCTTCAGCAGCGGGATAAGTAAGAATTTACAATTTACCATTACAGGTAGCTTGAACAAGCTTTCTATAACAACAGGCTTTAAGATGCTGTAAACATGCCAACTTCCGATGAAATGCCTGCTTATCTCTCTGAGAGGAAAAATGAGAGGCTTTAGATGGACGTCAATACAAGCTGATCTTGTGTTGGCTGAAGTCTGATAAGTGTGTATCCGCTGCTGTAAAGCGTGTATCCAGCTTTGGACGCTTGAGAAGCAGTAACAATGTTGAGTCATCCATGATTCTCTGATATAAGCAGGTGCACATATTGATAGTTTTATTTTGGGGGTAAGGGTTAGAACCTCAGTCAATGTTTTTCTTGTTCAGAAGTTTTTATTTATTGTAGTGGTACACTGAAATGAAAATTCTGGTGCGAAACCGAAAATTCAGGATGCACTTGGCCGAAAACCGAAAACGAAACCGAAATGGACAGTTTTGAAAAATAAATATATTTTTCAAGCGCAATTTTTTGGAAAAAAATACACTTTAATGATTGCAAAAAAACCCCACACAATATAACCACATTTTTTTGCACAATATGAAAGACAATGTTACGTCAAGTAAATAGATACCCAACATGTCATGCTTTAAAATTGCGTACGCTCGTGGAATGGCATCAAACTACGGTACTTAGAAATTTCCATGGGTGACGTTTTAAAAATGTCTACAGGTTACCAGTGTAAAGTTACAGAGGATGTCTAGTGCTAGAATTATTGCTCTTGCTCTGACGTTTGTGGCGATACCTCACATGTGTGATTTGAACACTGTTTACACATGTGGGCGTGGCTTACGTATGTGTTCACCACTACGTGCAAGCACAGGGGCAGTTTAAACTTTTTTTTTTATTTAAGTTAATTTTTTTTTTACACTGTCCCTTTAAAAAAAATTTGTATCACTTTTATTCCTATCACAAGGAATGCATGCATCCCTTGTGATTGAAATAGGTAGTGACAGGTCCTCTTCATGGAGAGATATGGGGTCAATAAGACCCCCATCTCTTCTCTACAATGTAAAGCAGTAGATCATAAAAAGCATTGATCTAGAGCAGGGGTCTCCAAACTTTCTAATCAAAGGGCCAGTTTACTATTTGTCAGACTTTAGGGGGGCCAGACTGTGGCCAGTGGGAGTAGAAAATGTCCTGGTGGGAGTGAGCAATGCCCCATCATTGGTGTCAGTAGGAAGAATAGTGCCCCATCATTGGTGTCATTGAGAGGAATAGTTCTTAATCATTGGTATCTGTGTGAGGAATAGTGTCCCATCATTGGTATCAGTGGGAGTAATAGTGCCACATCATTGGTATCAGTGGGAGGAATGGTGTCCCATCATTGGTATTAGTGGAAGGAATAGTACCCAATCATTGGTAACAGTGGGGAAATAGTGCCCCATCATTGATATAGGTGGGATGATTAGTGTTCTATCATTTGTATCATTGTGAGGAATAGTGTCTCATCATTGGTATCATTGTGAGGAATAGTCCCCCTTCATTGGTATCATTGTGAGGAATAGTCCCCCTTCATTGGTATCAGTGGGAGGAATAGTGCCCAATCATTGATGTCAGTATAAGGAATAGTGCCCCATCATTGATGTCAGTGTAAGGAATAGTGCCCCATCATTGGTGTCAGTGGGAGGAATAGTGCCACATCATTGATGTCAGTGGAAGGAATAGTGCTCCATCATTGGTGTCAGTGGGAGGAATAGTGCCCCATTATTGGTATCAGTGGGAGGAATAGTGCCCCATCATTGGTATCAGTGGAAGGAATAATGCCCCATCATTGGTATCAGTGGAAGGAATAGTGCCCCATCATTAGTATTAGTGGAAGGAATAGTTCCCCATCATTGGGTATCAGAGGGAGGAATAGTGCCCCATCATTGGTATAAGTGGAAGGAATAATTCCCCATCATTGGTGTCAGTGGCAGGGACAGTACCCCATTGTTAATGTCAGTGGTAGGAATAGTGCCTCAAGGGCCAGAAAAAGGCAAGCAGAGGGGCACATTCGACCCCTGGGCCGCAGTTTGGAGACCACTGATCTAGAGCTTTAAAAAAAATGGCATTGTTTACAATGCCATTTGTTGTCCGTAACCGGAAGTGAAGTCGCTCCGGTCCTCCAAGGGCATAGAGATGAGTGGAGGCCATCTTTCCTTCACTGATCTTGTGGCGGAAGGCAGTGAGGGATTATTTTTGGCACCTTTATTGGTGCTTATTTTCATATTAGCCAATGGCCAATAAGGGTGTTTTCGGCCAATGGCCGATAGGGGTGTTTTCGGGCAAAACCTTTCGGCCAACGAAATTTTGGTGCACCCCTAATTTATTGTAAAGTGAAGAACATAGAATTCACTGTTACAAGAGCAATCACATAGCCATGTTGTATACAAAGAGTTTACGTGTGAAACAATAAATGCAAAAGTGTTAAAAACACTGTTAAAGTGTCACTAAAGCCAATAATTTTTATTCCTCTTTAAAGTCTACTCTTAACCATGTAGCCCAGATACGTAAATACCTTTTTGATCCTGCGGCTGCCATGGGCACCCCTCTTCCCTTTGGCAACACTATCACAGCCGATCCTTCAGCTATCACTTTGCCACGCTCTGTCCGCTTGCTTCACATTTTACTGAGCAGAAGTCATTCACTTCTTCTTTCATCTGGAAGCCACCCCACATTACTCTCTTTGTCAGCTTGAGGGGCAGCTCCACCATGTAAAATGAATCCTCCCTATCCTTTCCTCTGTCACAGTGATTACTGAGTCTGCTTGCAGGGCTGCTCTAGTCAGAATGATTGATGGGGTTTCCTTCCCTTCGTAGCCAATCAGCTCAGCACTTCCAGGAGTGACCACATATGATATGACCACAGTATATAGAAGAGACATAAAGATATTTGGGGCACTTATTTTCATGTTTGATGTGTATTATGGATGAGTTAGTACACTGAAGTATATCAAAACCCCAAAACCAAAATGTGATACAGGGGGGAAATAATGATTTGATCCCCTGCAGATTTTGTAAGTTTGCCCACTTACAAAGAAATGAAGGGTCTATCATTTTTATTATAGGAGTATTTTACATGTGTGTACTAGGATAAACTAGGAACTCAGGAGTTGCACCATCCTGCCTTCAGAAGAAGCAAAGAGAACACTCTGATGCCGGTGAAGGACTTTTCAGGTTTTCTTTTTTCAGGCTAAGAACATTTTAAGTGAGTATAGCAAATACCTGGTAATCCTGTTGAAAGTGAAGTGTCGCTTCCTGTGAGCTAAAAAGAAAGCATAAACATTCTTACCTTTATTGTGTTTGCTGTCTAGCCTGTGTGACACCCATGGCTCCCTCCAAACTTGCAGTGGAGATTTGAGTGTAACCACGAAGAGAGAGACGATGTACGGTATTTGCAGGAATACCAGGTGAAAATAACTTTTTAACCAGTTCCCAACCATGCTATAGCCGAAGGATGGCTACAGCACAGTTGTGTAATTCTGGGACGACTTCCATGGACGTCATTCCAGGACACGCCCCCCTGCGTGCCCCCAGCGGCACACACCCTACAGACACAGCTGATCGTGTGATACAGTAAACGGCCAATCATGGTGGCCTTTTACCACATGATCAGCTGTATCCAATTGCTGGTTCGGCTGTCACAGCATGAGGAAATTACTGCTGAGAACCAGCAGTTGTCAGCGAAGGGATTGGCACTGATCATCAGTACCACCCACCTGTGCCCAGCAGTGACACCCACCTGTGCCCTGCAGTGCCACCCAGCAGTGCCACCCACTTGTGCCCATCAGTGCCACCCAGCAGTGCCGCCCAGCAGTGCTGCCCATCAGTGCCCAGCAGTGCCGCCTATCAGTGCAGCATCATCAGTGCTGCCAATCAGTGCCTCCTATCAGTGCCCATCAGTGCTTCCTATCCGTGCCACCTCATCAGTGCCCATCAGTGCTGCTTATCAGTGCCCATCAGTGCAGCCTCATCAACGCACATCAGTGATGGAGAAAAATTACTTGTTTGCAAAATTTTATAATAGAAACAAAGAAAACCTTTTTTTTTTTTAATTTTTTGCATTTTTTTGTTTATAGCGCAAAAAATACAACACCCAGTGGCAAATAAATACCACCAAAAGAAAGCTCTATTTGTGTGAAAAAAATTATAAAATTTTCATATGGGTACAATGTTGCATGACCATGCAACTGTCATTCAAAGTGCGACAGCGCTGAAAGGTGAAAATTGACCTGGGCAGGAAAGGGGTATAAGTGCCCAGTAGGTAAGTGGTTAAAAAGCCTAAAAGAGAGAACAAATTCACCTTTTATTTCTCAGGACCAGCAGTAAGTACAATATAGTACACTTTTGTTTTTGGGTTTGGATACGCTTTAGGAAATAAAATTCCTCTTTGAATAAGAAAAAATGCATCTAAAGCAAAGCTTCTGTGTTCTTGTTTTGATTGGCAACAGTGTATTTCTTTAACTACTTGCCCTCTGCCAGAAATACTGCTACATGGCAGCAGGGCTGCCGCATTTCCAGGTAGGGGGTGCATGTACCACCCTACCCAAGCTGCTATTGGTGGCTAGAGATATCAATCACCGGGTCCTAGCTGGTGATTTGCAGCTGTCACACTGTGATTGTTGGGGAAAGCCCCATGCAGGGGTGGACTGACCATTTGGAAACTCGGGCACTGCCCGAGGGCCTGGGGTCAGTAGGGGCCCCATGAGATGCCCCTGGTACCTTTTTCATAGGCTTTTTTGAGTTTGGGCAAGGACACAGGGGCCCCATGATCCCCTATTACCCGGGGGCCCCATGAGTTGTCAGTCCGCCCCTGGCCCTGTGTATAAACAACACAGGTCTATCTGCTGTCAGCATGGACATTATTATTATTAGAGGTACTTATATAGAGCTGTTAATTTATGCAGTTCTTTACTTGTATATTGTACATTCACATCAGTCCCTAACCCTCAATGGGCGTACAGTCTAAGGTCCCTAACTTACATTCATACATACACATATTAGGGCCAATTTAGACAGGATACAATTAACCTGACTTTGGAGTGTAGGAGGAAACTGGAGTACCTGGAGGAAACCCACACAGAAACAGGGAGAACATGCAAATTCCAGGAAGGTGGTGTCATGACTGGAATTCAAACCAACGACCCTAGTACTGCCAGGCGGAAGTGCTAACCATTTAGCCACTGTGCTGCCCTCTCTGCACAGCAGAGAGATACAAAGCAGCTTGTCTCCCTAGTGAAACAAAACACACACAGCAAACAGTTAACCCTTTGATCTCCCCAAATGTTAACCCCTTCCTGCCCAGTGTCATTAGTACAGTTTCAGTGCTTGTTATTAGCACTGATCACTTTATTAGTGTCACTGGGGATGTCAGTGGCAGTTAGTCAGTTCCCCCCAGTGTCAGAATGCCCGCAGTTCTGCAATCCCGCTGTAAGTCACTGATCGCCACCATTACTAGTATAAAAAAAAATTCCAGTATATATACCACCATTTGTAGACACTATAACTTGTATGCAAACCAATTCATTTACATGTATTGGGATTTTTTTTTAGCAAAGACGTAGTAGAATGCATTAAATTTATGAAGCAAACTAGATTTTTTTTACATTTTTTTTATCCGATATGTTTTATAGCAAAAAGTCAAAAATATTGTTTTGGTTTTTTTTTTCAAAATTGTTGGTCTTTTTTTATTTATAGCACAAAAAATAAAAAATGCAGAGCTGATCAAATACCACAAAAGAAAGCTCAATTTGTGGGGAATAAAAGGACATAAATTTAATTTATGTACAGCATTGCATGACCGCACAATTGTCAGTTAAAGTAATGCTGCGCCGTAAAAAATGTCCTGGTCAGGAAGGAGGGTAAATCCTCTGGAGGGCAAGTGGTTAAATGCAACAAAGAGCTTGAAGGACATTTTTTATATTCTCTGTAGGGCAAAAGTGGAGGCAGCAAATTGTCTCCTTATCTTAATATACTTCATTTGGACAGAAGCCAAGCACAACAGAGGTGATCCTTTATATGTACTATACAACTATTGGCTAAGAAAACGTGTGGTCATAAATTACTCTGGATGAGCTTTGGAATAGGTTGTGTTGTAGGTTCTTTGTGATTAGTGTGATATTGAAGCTGTATCTTGTGATCACAAGAAAGGTGTAATGAAAACAGGCCTTTGGTTTTTGTTGTGATATTTGGAAATCTAGCCCTGCTGATTGGTTAAAACAACATAAGGCCAATAAAGCAGCCAATAAGAAAACAATTGTAAGATGAGATCTATCTACTGTACCATGGAATTAGTTTTCAAGGAGTCACTTGTGTCTGTTTCGGTGCAAAGAACACTGGGGTATTATGACAAGGAGATTAAAACAAAAAACAGAGATGTGTATCTGTAGCATAAATTAGTGGAAATATGCAGGAAATGTTTTCTCTACAAATAAACAAAGTTTAGGGAGACTTTAGGGGTACTACAGATATCATTAGAATAAATACAATATTTATCAATATTTCATTAAAATCTCCAAGCTACAAATCGGTTGGTAAGAGTTTCACTATTGTATTCCTTTAGCATTGCTGTGAACCCATAATAACATGAGAACGGTCATAGTTGTCAAATAGGTTCCACTTTCTTGATGTCACACACTGATGGAGCTGTCATAGAAACTCTCAACGTATTTTATAGTCATTTAACCACTTGACCTCCTGAGGATATACCCCCCTTCCTGACCAGGCCATTTTTTGCATTATGGCGCTGTGTTACTTTAAATGACACACTGCACTCAAATGAAATTTACGTCCTTTTTTCCCATGAATTGAGTTTTCTTTCGGTGGTATTTGATTGTCTGTGCTTTTTTTACTTTTTTGGCCATAAAAAAAAGCCCAACAATTTTGAGAAAAAAATAATATTTTTGACTTTTTGCTATTAAACATGTCCAGCAAGAAAATTTTAAATATCAAATTTCATCATAAATGTAGGACAAAATGTATTCTGCTTCATATCTTTCCTAAAAAAAATATCCCAATAAGTGTAAATTAATTGGTTTACTTGAAAGTTATACCGTTTACAAATGGCAGTATAGATACTGGAATTTTTTTTTTTTTTTTTACTAATAATGGCGGCTATCAGCGACTTATAGCGGGACTGCGGCAGGCATTCTGACACTGGGGGGAACTGACTTGGTGTCATTGACATCCCCAGTGACGCCAATACAGTGATCAGTGCTAAAAAAAAAGCACTGACACTGTACTAATGGCACTGGGCAGAAAGGGGTTAACATGAGGGGCAATCAAAGGGTTAACTGTGTGCTGGGTGTGTTTTACTGGGGGGCAGTGTGTGTGGGCTTTACTGTAATTACACTAATTTAGATGGCTGTGCACAGCCACTCAGAGCAGTATGTCCGAACCGACAGGGAGGAGGTCTGTTAGTAAACAAAGCAGCCCTCCTCCCTGTCGGGGATCCTTTATAATCACCGGGTGCCGGCAGGTAATCAGCGGCCGGGACTCGGTGATTGACAGACGAGGCCGCAGAAATGCAAAATCATGTATATAAAGGTGATTTTGCACACCTATCTCCCTGTAGCAGTATATCTGCTATAGAGTGGCGAGGATGTGGTTAAAGTCAACTTCTTCAGGAGAACTAGGGTGTAACAATCTATAACATCATTTTAGGTCATCCATGAAAACCTATCTCTTCAGGGAAGCCTATCCTGCCTTAAGCTACTAACCGAATCTTCTATTTCTCCCATCAGTTCGTCCTCCACAGTTATTACCTTTTGTTCCAGCAGCCCCTGCCTATTAAATTGTAAGCTCCCAGTAGCAGGGCCCTCCTAACCCTCTTGTATTGAATTGTATCGTTACTGTATTCTCTCCCTTTATATTGTACAGCATTGAGCTAACTGTTGGCACTATATAAATCCTGCATTATTATATATGTTCAAAGTATAATACAATCCAAAGTTTCTCCATAACAGGGATACACCTCATAAAGCAATGCAACAACAAAGCAGCCAAATAAAAAAATTGTTGACCATGCCATGATGAGGCATTCACAGGTAGTCATCTGCTTGTGTGACCTGGCAACTAATGGAAATTGGTTTGCCCGATGATATGTCCTGACCATTTTCACATTTTATTAATTAAAGGTTATTATTTGCAAAAACACTTTTATGTTTACAAATTTGTATTATCATGCCAATACTTATAAGGTCACTGACAGAGATGTAGGTACAAACCCTCATCAGCCTCCTGGGCTAAGCTATGATCAAGCTACCCTAGGCCTCAGGTATGACAAATAAGCCAATTGAAATTGAACAGTTTTTCTCAACAAACCCATCAACTGTCACTATTTAATTGGATGATTGTATTTCCTCCATGTTTTGTTGGTTTTCAGCCTGTTTATGTGAGGGAGCCCTTCCGGGTATAGAAGAAAAGCATACCCTTTTCAACTGCAAAGTGTAGTAATGTCAGTAATCCTTTCATATTTTTCCTTTAGATACAGTGGCAGCTTATTCTAAATTGATTTAATCTTTAAAAATGGAGAGTTTTTTATTGACATTAATTTAGTTCTGTAGGATTCAGCAGGGAAACTCACAGGACATGCTTTATGTATAAAGCAATGGTACAGTCATCTGCAGGGGACTTGGTGGCTCTGCCAATCCCTATTGCCATTTTGTATATTGGCACAGCTGGCCTTATTAAAAGACATAACTACAGCTGATTCCCCTTGACAAAAAATCTTAATCAGGGAAAAAAATGAAAATGGCAACAAAACGCAA
Source organism: Staurois parvus (assembly GCF_062004578.1). NCBI lineage: Eukaryota > Metazoa > Chordata > Amphibia > Anura > Ranidae > Staurois > Staurois parvus. The sequence continues at coordinate 618,553 of NW_028318216.1, forward strand.
TATTATTTTGCAGGACAGTTTCACATTTTAGGGTGAGTCATTAATGAAATATGAAAAACTGTAGGATGTACTGTAGTACACATTTCCTTGTACAATATGGCTGGTTGGTTGTGTTATTTATTTACTGATGTCCACGGTTTGTTGTAGCTGTACTAAAAAGTGACTCTTAATTCTGTATTAATGTTCACATTATTTTATTTTTTCACATTTAAAATGTGTATAGTAAACTTCTATTATCTATGCAGAAACTAAAGTATTTGATATTTTTTGTAACTTCAGCATGCATAGGCCAATATTTACACTAAGATACGAATGAACTAGTGTCTAGGGTAGTGGTCCCCAAAGTGCAGCCCCAGAGTAGTCTTATTAGTCTTAATATAAAGAAGAAAGAACATTTTTGATTTTAATGGTGCTGATACCTTCCTTCAGAACAGATCAGGTAACTTTTTCTAATGTAAAAACATCAGATTTTATTACAAATTATCATGTAAAAGGTTTGCCAGGGAAGCAACTCCCCGAAAAAACACACAAATGTAAATGTAAAAACAGACCATATGGATATTATGCAAAAACCCCCACTGAAGCACCTCCCCACCTCCATTACAACATTTTACAATATCACATAGACCAGGAGTATTTATACTGTGTATATATATATATATATATATATATGAATCAGGAAGGAAGTGCAGAAGCCTGAAGCATTTTGCACTTCAGCTTCTTCATGGGTTCAAGGGGTGCAATTAATATGGTCAAATTATGAATCCCACTTGGCTCGCCTAATTGAGGGGGGGCTCATTTGGATCCAGCACGCTGATCTCAATAGGTTTGGCAATAAGCAAGGAGGGCAAAAAATGGGAGAAAACACGTGGCAGTGACATCCAATGAACTGGTCCAGAGGTACCAGGAGTGCCGCACAGAGGAGGTGACAGCGTTCCCCAATGTCCAGCATGAAAATCATGCAAAATCTGTGTGAATGCCAACAGCTCACAGGATTGGGCCAAAGAGCTCAAATGCCTCAGAGGATGTATATATATCAAATAGTTATATCTTCCCATGCAAGCATGAACGCCATCCCAACTACCACATGTGAAATGCCCGGGTGCATCCATGGGGATTTTTGCATAATATCCATATGGTCTGTTTTTACATTTACATTTGTCTGTTTTTTCGGGGGAGTGGCTTCCTTGACAAACCTTTTATATGAAATTTTGTGATAACATTTTATGTTTTTACATTAGAACCATTTGTCTGATCTGTTCTGAAGGAAGGTATCAACACCATTAAAATCCCAGTTTTTCTCTTTTTTTTCTTTATAATCTATATTATTTTGAGGATATGGTGACTGAATAAACTAACTAGATCTATTATCTTTACTAACCTCTTATTAGTCTTATGCTAACCTTTATCTGGCCCTTGGTGCAATATTTCTTCCAAAGAAGGGGCCAAAATTTCTCCCTCTGGCTAGAATGAAGGGGTACAATTCCTCTCACTGACTACAATGATGAGGTATACATCCTCCCACTGACTATAATGATGGGGTATAATTCCACCCACTGACTACAGTGATGGGATATAATTCCCAACATTGACAACAACTGGCAAAATTCCTCCTACTCTGAATGTTTATGGAACATAATTCCTTCTACTGATCTGACAATAAAAATATTATTCCTCTGCACCTGACCACTAGGCCTAGGTAATTTTTTTATGTCCACTGAACACCAGCCCTGGGACTTTTCTAACCCCTACTGACCACCAGGCCTTAGGCCTTTTCTACTTCCATTGGCCACAGTCCAGTCCTCCTAAAGTCTGGAGGACAGTGAACTGGCCCCTTGTTTTACAGGTTTGGTGACCTCTGGTTAGGGACTTCAGGTTAACAAGGGAAAACACCAACGTACAACATTTACCGCTTGTATATTCTTTTTCTCTTCACTTTAATTTTGCTGTGTAGCCATCTTTTGGATATTTGTGGGTAAATTCCACAGTAGAATTGAAGGAAAAGGGATGGAATGACTCAGTTTATGGCTGTCTGCAGTTCGAATAGCATGTAGCCATCAACATGTTCTTTATCAGTTGTTTATTCTTGGACTGCGTAGTCCAAGTTAGCTTTTGCATTTGAAACCAAATAGTTGCTGCCTGAAGCAACTTATGCTAGTTTTATATATAGGAACATACAGTTGTAACAGATGTACCCTGTATTGCCTCCAATTGTGAATCAGATATGTATCAAATGTATCTTTATATTTGATTGTTTTTTGTTTTTGTTTTTTTAACCTCTTCCTGACCGCCCTATAGCAGAAATACTGCTACAGGGTGGCACGGGTTACCCTTGTAACCATGTTGTCTACAATTTTTTTTATTTAAACTTCTAAAAGCAGAATGCAGACATACTGTAGATACCTAAGTAATTATTCCTAATCCGCATTTCTTAGTGAATCATATGTTGTGGATGTAATATCTTCTTATTTCTAACAGTATATAAAAACTAAGAAAATTAGAAAATAAAATAACAAAAACACCAGAGTATATCTGTCACCTTGCACAAGTGCTGTTTTGGAAGTTGAAGTTTTTATCATCTCCCTTGTCGATGCAGTGTTTGTATTTGTTGACTATTCCATGAATTAAATTGCAGCAGATTATCAGCAGGGGCACTGTGGCCAGTGTACACACTGTCAATGACTTACAGACTGAAGCTATTAATAGAGATGTCTGTGTCTCCAGTCTGTGCCAAGTAAATCTATAGCTAATTAGGATGTGGATAGACAAGGATAGTGCTATGATTGCACTGCAGCTACATAAACCCCGTGTCTTGTACTTCTGCCTAAAAATCTATTTTTGGGCACCAGAGTTTACAGTACAGATTATTTCTGAAAATTGAACAACTTCTAAATCCCCAAATCAGATAAGAACTATGACAGTAAAATGATGTATTTAGCAGTATTAACTTGACATTTCACTTCAATTTTTTTTTTATTTGAATATAGTGGGAAAGGGTTAGATACTCTGATATGCTCTCTAGAGAGATTGCCCCCTCTATTATATATACAACCATTGTCACTGAGAAAAACTGAGGGTTATTCCAAAATTTTAGAGCTGGTCCAAGAACAAGAGTTATTCATCCTGATGTAATCACAGAGGACAAGGGGGCACTCTTTACGCCTGGAGGAAAATAAATTTATTCTCCAAATACGGAAAGGTTTCTTCACAGTGAGAGCTGTGAAAATGTGAAATATACTCCCTCAAGAGTTGGTTCTGGCCATATCAGTGGATTGCTTTAAAAAGGCCTGGATTCTTTCTTAGATACACAGAATATAACTGGATAATAACATTTATAGGTAAAGTTGATCCATGGAATATCCAATTGTCTCTTGGGGGATCAGGAAGGATTTTGTTTCCCTGCAGGAGCAAATTGGATCATGCTTTGTTTTTTTTTTTTGCCTTCCTCTGGATCAACTGTGAGTATGGGATTATAACTTTTTTTTTTAACCTCCCTGGAGGTATTCCCGAGTGTAGCTTGGGGTACAGTTTCAGCACCACAAGCGGTAACCCCGTGCTACACTCGGGAATACACTGAAGCGTTGCTCCGGGATCCCTTCTGCACTTACCTTGTCCTGCGCTCCCGCGATGTCCCCCCTGCAGCGTCCTCGGCAATGTCCTCCGGCGATGCCGGCATCAGTCTTCCGGGTTCTGTTCCCTGCGACGTCAGGACGTACAGGGACGGAACTGGCAGGAAATGTAAAAATGTCAAAAAGTGCCATTCACTAAATACACTAAAATCACATAGTAAAACATTACTGTATCAAACCATTTCACATACATTTTGTCCCTAGTGCTTTGTCCTGTGCCCTGCCTGCATTTTTACTGTTCTTTTTGCCTGGAAACTGAGAGATGTCCATGGCGTCCAAAAAGCGACCCTTTAGGTCAAAAGCAGTTTTAGACCAGCTAGAGAACAGCGATAGTAAATTAGAACTACTTGCAGAATAGAGTGATAATGATTTGTGGGGAAATTCATCATCAGACACTGAAAACGATTTTGCGACTTTGCTCAGTGATGTGCGAACTTGGCGCTCTATTTAAAATTTCAGTGTTTTTGGTTTGATTACATTATTGAATTACATTTATTATTATATTATTATTTTTTATGTTTTTTTTATTATACTATAATTTATGATTTAGTGTTTCAAATTTTAATATACCCGGGATGTTTACTAGACTCTTGTTCGGACAGATTTCAGTGAGTTAGTCCTAAAAATTACAGGCATACAATAAAAAAACTACATATTTCCATGCAAAAAAATTTACTACTTTGAGCACAGAAATACTGACATAATCAGACCATTAGGGAGGCTAGTGGTTGAACTGGATGGACTTTTGTCTTTTTTCAGCCAGACTAACAATGTAACTATGTAACAAGAGGTGAGTAGAAATCTTCTAATTGGGCCAGTGTTCCACTCACTTTGCAGGATTTCGTAGTTCTTATACATTTGGAACTACTGATCAATCTTAGTATATGAGTTGCCTATTTGTAAAATCTCCAAGACACCTTGGAAAAAAACTGAATATGCTAGTTGGAGGAGAAAATGACAAGACCCAGAAGAAGAGTGAGGATCTTGCAGTCTTGTACGTTGTTTAGTGGACACAATGGCAAAATACATGCATCATTTATTGCTATATTTTACATTGGACTTTGTTGATTTGCATGGTTTCAAGAATTCTATATACTTTTTGTACTTGTTAAGAAAAGAAAATGGATCTCTGAATCTATTTTTCTTTGCTGCAAGTATGCATTGGCTTATTTATTTGTATTTCTAATCGGACAGGATATGTGTATAGGAGTTCAAAATTGGGGTTAATCACAGTACTTTGCCAAAAATAGCTGGTCTATTACTCCTGTCTAAGTTTGTTCTTGCACCTTTATAAAAGGACTCTGCTAGTCCTGAAACATTAATTATGTGAAATATCCTGCACCTATTGATTATGTTGAATTAAACTTTGGAACTACTAATACTGAATCCTGCAAGTATTTATCCCCTTAGGATTTCTTGCTGGTCCATTGGTTGCTTCAGTGCCTATAACAAACGAAGTTGATTTGTGGTCTGTCTGTGGTTTTGGTCTTTTATCCTGAAAATACTTGTTGGTGCCTTGTGCATAAAAATGGCATTACAATGGATTACTCAATACAAAGGAGTGCTCAGTAAAAAAAAAATTGCTGCAGCTGTTGCTGTGCAGAAGAGCGTCAGAACCCAGCCTTACTTCTGTATTTTAAACCACTTTAGTACTGTCTGCCCGCTTTGTACTATAGATGGGCAAATCCTACAGGTACAACAACGTTTCTGGGTCCAGACTTGTGTGTGTGCCCCTTCCCTTCTGACTCCCGCCGTGATTAGACACAGTGGGATTTTGTCAGCAAGTCCAGGCCAATGATTTATGGCCAGTACCTGCTGACCAGCTGTGTCCCATCACAGCCCGGAGCCTTGTGTTGACAAACAACACAGGGCTCTGTACAGAGGAAACAATCTCTTTGTTTCTTCGCCATGCACAGTTTATTAAAAAGGAGCACTCATTAACAAATTAACAATTGTTAGGCACACACTTAACCCCTTGAGTACCCCGAAATGTTAACCCCTCCCCAGTCATTAGTACAGAGACAGTGTATAGTATTATCAGTGATCACTGTATAAGTGTCACTGGTGATGTCACCGTCAGTCAGTGTCAGTCAGTTAGTTCCCACTCAGTGTCAGTTATTGTCAGATTGCCTTCCAGACTGTCACAGTCCCACTGATCACTGCCATTACTAGTATAAAAAAAAATACAGTAAATACAAATTCCAGTATTTATACCGTAGATTGTAGACGCTATAATTTTCAGACAAACCAATCAATATACACTTATTGGGATATTTTCTTTACCAAATACATATAGCAAAATACATTTTTGCCTAAATTTATGAGGAAATGCCATATGTTTTATAGCAGAAAAAAACTCAGTGGTGATCAAATACCACGCTCTATTTGTGTGAAAACAAATTATATACGATTATTTGGGTACAGCGTTGCATGACCAAGCAATTACCAGTGAAAATAGCACAGTGCTAAATAGCAAAAATGCCTTGGTCATGAAGGGATTAAAATCTTCCAGAGCTCAAGTAGTTAATGTAAGCTTGTAACTGCTATGTATATCGCAACTCCGAGAGACCAGCCTCCCTCTAACATGGCAATCTACTACAGACATATATTGAACCAGACATATTAATTTAAATAATTGCATATGGGGTTTTGTGGATTTTAAAATCGGGTACCTTTGGTTGTTTATATGTGAAAGGCAGATGCTAGTTTTCCCTGTTCTTGAATGTACAATAGTTAAACATATGACTAATAAATCATTGAAACATTGTATTAAAAATGAATATACGACCCCCTTCTCTATGTTACACCACTATTTCTTCCCATAGGATGTTTAAATGTATAAAGCAACTGTAATAATTTAGATGTTACAGCTTTGACAAGCTGTCAAACTTATGCAGTCCAAATACACGCTGACAATGTATGTTATGGGAATCTTGCACAGCATCCTGCTTCCCCTTTTCTTCAACAAAGTTTGCTCTGCCTCCCTGATATGCATAGATTTCAAACACTGTATTGTATAATTGATGCAAAAAGTAGAGGTAAAAATACACAGGCAGGTCTTTCATCCCATTAATGATTCAAATGAGCAATGCCACAAAATTGTTGGCAATCACATTCACATATTGCTTACCTGTACAAGGTAAGGATAACCCTCTGCCACTTGATACTTTTGAAAACTACTCTTGAATAATATAAATAATCTTTGATGCTGGATTTGCATGTTACCAGTGTTGCTCATTTTCATTGCATTAGCAACTCAACATCGTAAAGTACCCACTTTATATACACCGATCAGCCATAATTTTATGACCACTGACATTGATTATCTTGTTACAATGGAATCTAAAAGTCAGTGGGATATATTAGGTAGCAGGTAAACATGTTGTCCCTGAAGTTGATGTGTCAAAAGCAGAAAAAATGGACATCGCAATTTGTTGTGTATGGAGCTGTGTAGCTTCAGACTGATCAGGCTCAGGGTGCTCATGCTGTCTCATGCCTATAGCCAAATGTGCCTACAATGGGCGTATGAACATCAGAACTGGACCATGGAGCAATGGAAGAAGGTGACCTGGTCTGATGAATCACATTTTCTTTTATATCATGTGGATGGGCAGATATGTGTGTGTCACTTACCTAGGGAAGAACTTGCATCAGGATGCAGTATGGGAAGAAGTCAAGCCAGTGGAGGCAGTATGATGCTTTGGGCAATGTTCTGCTGGGAATCCTTGGGTTCTGTCATTCATATGGATGTTACATTGACACGTACCACCTACTGAAATATTGTTGCTGATCAAGTACACCCCTTTATAGAAACAGTATTCCCTGATGGCAGTGGCTTCTTTTAGCAGGATATTGCACACTCCTAAACTGCAAAAAGTTTTAAGAATGGTTTAAGGATCACAACAAAAAGTTTGAGGTGTTGACTTAGCCACCAAATTCTCAGGATCTCAAAACAATTGAGCATCTGTGCGATGTGCTGGGAAAACAAATCTGATCCATGGAGGTCCCACTTTGCAACATACAAGACTGTAACTGATGGCTTGGTGCCAGATACCACTAGACCTTCAGAAGTCAAGTGGCATCCATGCCATGACAGGTCAGGGCTGTTTTGGTATTTAAAGGTGCTGTTTCGGCAGCAAAAGGGGGGACCTATACAATATTAGATGGGTGGCTATAAAGTTATGGCTGATCAGCGTATACATCTCTAGCCAAAGCTTTTTTTAATTTTAATAAGAGTGGGGAATGGTTCAAACCCCTGACAATAAACATCCTGTTCTGAACTATAGCTCAAAGACAGTATACAGGGTATATGGCCAACAGTGGCACCATATAAATCCAAATTAAATAATAGCCAGCACCTTTAAAAACTATGTATTAAAAACAGGTGTCAGGAGTAAATGCTTGCAAATCCATGTGGAGACCACATTGTCTCATCATAGTCCCTTTTCACAGTGTGGTCCCTAACTCTAGACTAACAAAGCACCTATCCTGGGAATATGCAGCAATAAATAGAATAAAGCGATTGTAAAGCCATATAAACATATGTTTTTAAATAACAAACTTGTCATACTTACCTATTCTGCGCAATGGTTTTGCACAGAGCAGCGCCAATCCTCCTCTTCTCGGGTCCCCCGCCAGCACACCTGGCTCCTCTACCCGCCAAGTGCCCACCATAGCAAGCCGCTTGATATGGGGGCACTTTTACAGGCTCGTTCCCAATCGACGCTTTGGGGTTTATTTACTAAAGATGGAGAGTCCAAAATCAGACTCCCTTCTGCATAGAAACCAATCAGCTTCTAACCTCAGCTTGTTCAATGAAGCTTTGCCAATGAAACCTGGAAGCTGATTGGTCTCTATGCAGAAGGGAGTCTGATTTTGGACTCTCCAGCTTTAGTAAATAAACCCTTTTGTGTCCATAGACACACAGAACTTTGCTTGCCCCCCCCCCCCACTGACTGTGATTGACAGCATCAGGATCGGGAAGTAACTAACTCCTTAAAAGTGCAGAAACACATCAGAAAGAAGCCCTGCACAGCAAAAAGGCAGCTGAAGGCTTCCACAATTTATTGAAATGGACATTTATGGATATCATATACGATAGTTGTCACATCACACATGCATGGTGAATTGTTGATTAGAATTGTTTAATTTTACTTATCAGTATTTTGTCCCTACCTCCTAGTTTTTATCTCTGCTTCACTCATCCTGCATTACTTTTCAGTTGTGGTGAGACAATCCCCAAGAGTTTCGTTCTAAAGGGATGCAGACACTGCAGCTTTTCATTAGAACACAGAGTGCAGCGGTTGATTATAATGAACCAGTTCCTCCCATTCAGAATCAGTCTGCAAAAATGTTTTTTTTAAACAAACAGCCATTTCTTTAGAGCAACAAAAGGTAGGAATTTTCTACAAAGTTTGTTAAAATCTTTGTAATGTACATTGATCACCCAGATGGGATTGTTTTTTTTCTCAACAAAAGTGGAGTTACTCTTTAACTACTTGACCAATGGAAAGTTTTACCCCCTTCATGGCCAGGGCATTTTTTACTATCCAGCACTGTGCTACTTTAACTGACAATTGCTCAACAGTGTATCCAAATGAAATTTATATAATTTTTTCAACCAAATAGAGCTTTCTTTTGGTGGTATTTGATCACCAATGGGTTTTTATTTTTTATTACATAAATGAAAAAAGACTGACATTTTTTAAAAGAAGACAATATTTTCTACTTTCCGTTATACAACATATCCAACAAAATCAAATTTCTTCATAAATTTAGGAAAAAATGTATTCTGCTACATGTCTTTGGTAAAACAAAAACCTTATAAGTGTATATTGATTGGTTTGTGTGAAAGTTATCTACAAACTATGGTATATATACTGGACTTTGCACAGCTGTAGACGCTTTACTGGTAATGCGGGGATCAGCAACCTTTAGTGTGACTGCGATTGTGTGGCGGGCAGGCTCGGACAAAAAAAATAGACCTGGGCATTTTAGACTGAGTAGCCTATTTTTTTTTGTTAACTAAATTACAAATAATGACAACTACGGTTTCTTGATGACTTTTAGTTATGTTTAGCCAGACTCAGTCACTGTTGCAGGAAGTTGGGGCAGACAGAAACCTACGGATGAAAGCCAGATGCATGATATATGTGATATGTATAAAAACCCAACACAGGGTTCTAATCCCTCTCCACTCTTTCCAAAATTATATATATATATATATATATATATATAAATTCCTTCAGTTACACTTTAACAGTCAGAGAGGTACATGGGTTCCAAAAATACCAAAACATTTAGGAAATTTCTTATGGCGCCATTTAAATAAAACATAGCACTGTGCACTGGATACATGTTTGTTTACATTTCCATGGAGTTCCTCTTTAAGTGGACACATCCAATCTTCTCCCATTTTTTCCCTGTTGCCACAACCAACATCACATGGCCTCTTTCTTTTAACAGCCTCCGGCAAGAGTGTGCAGTATCCCTATGTCAATGGGTTGTCTTTTTGCACAACCTTATTAAGGTCACTGACACATAGACAGAGGCTGCAGCCCAAGGCAATGGTGCACCATGGGTGTTGTATCCTGGCACACCACTCCTAGTCCACCTGTGCAGTGTGTGATGGTTTTCAGGGAGGGGTGGGGGACACATGATATATGAGTGTGTATGGTGTGCCCTTTGGCCAGTCTGGGCCTGGTGGAGGGCAATCTGGTGCTAACAGACACTGGTTGGGAGGAACATTAACTAACTGACACTGGCATTGCTACTGTCACTAATACAGTGATTAGTGATAATCCTGCATACTTTACTAATGATGCTGGCTGGGAAGGGGAAATCAAGGGGTTACCTGTGTGCCTATCAAGTGTAATGTGTGCTGTTTTTACTCAGATTGAGTTGCTTTTTCTCCCTACTTTTCAGGGAGAAACTGCCAGATTGATAATCTATGTACAGAGCCCTGTGTGTTTGTAAACACAGAACTTTGTGTTGTGATTGGCAACAACAATCAGCAGGTTTCAGCCAAAATCATTGGCTGAAACCTGCTGACAAACTCATTGAAAACAAAAGTATTAGTTGTTATTACTTTGCAGATGCCTTTCTGAATAGCTCAACTAGTTTGGGGAGCAAATTGAATGTTGAATTGAATGTATTGAAAGGCTTGGTTATCATTATCATGTCTCTATCCATGTTATCTTTTATCCACGTGGCCCGTTATATGGAACTCTATCCTAATCCTGTGTGGGAAACTTGACATTCTTACCATGAATATAATACTTGGCTAAATATAACTCATACCAAATAGTCACAGCCGGCTAAGAGGAAGCTAGCAGCTTTCCTTTGTATCACTTTCAATAAATGGTGTAATCACTTAAGTCAGTGGCTGTGATTGTTGTAAACTGTGACACTGATTATATCATAACTAGAAATCTCATTTAGCAATGCACATTGAAGCTACTAATCCATTCAGATACACTTTGGACAGGGGAGCTTAGTTCTTGTTGTCACTATGACATTAATGGATTGACGTGAAACTAATCCACAGATTATACTCTGTAATGTGTTTGACCATATGCTGTAAAAGTCATACCACTGATTGTGAAACAATCTTTGTCTCTAAGATACTGTGATACCAGTGCTGGGTAGTATTCTGTGTGTCCCTTACAGGTATCCTAGCTTGGACATACAGCCATGGCCAAAAATATTGGCATCCCTGCATTTCTGTCATTTAATGCACCACTTTGCCCAGAAAATTGTTCCAATTACAAATGTTTTAGCATTCTCACGTTTGTTTCTTTTGTTTGTATTGGTATGACACAAAAAATTGTAAGAAATTTAATTGCATTTCAAGTGTGTGATGCTTCTGTAATTTGTAATTAAATTCACCTATATCAATTACCAGATCTTATTGTTCCAGTGTCCACTGTGTACAACATTGCCAAGACATTTACAGCCCATGGGACTGTAGCTAATCTCCCAGGAAAAAAGAGAAAAAAGTGCAACGAAGGATTGTTCAAATAATGAATAAACAACCTCAATCGACTTCTAGACAAATTCAAGCTGACCTTCAGGCACAGTGTACAACTGTGTCAGCCCGCACTATACGTCACAGTCTGAATGAAAAGGGACGCTATGATAGGAGACCCAGGAGGACCCCACCGCTGACATAGAAACATAAAAAAATCCAGATTGGACTTTGCCAAAACTTACTTGGGGAAGCCAAAATTCTTTTTGGAGAATGTGCTGTGGACAGATGAAACAAAATTACAGCTTTTTGGGAAAGCCCATCATTCTAAATTTTCAGAAAAAGCAATAAGGCCTTTAAAGAAAAGAATACAGTCCCTACAGTCAAACATGGTGGAGGTTCACTGATGTTTTGGGGTTGCTTTGCTGCTTTAGGCACTAGATGACCGTGTGCATGGCATTATGAAATCTGAAGACTACCAAAGAATTCTGGGGTGCATGTAGGGTCCAGTATCAGAAAGTTGGGTCTCCATCAGAGGTCATGGGCCTTACAGCAGGACAGTGACCCAAAGCACATGTCAAAAAGCACCCAGAAATAGTTTCAGACAAAGCACTGGAGAGTACTAAACTGGCCAGCAATGATTCCAGATCTCAATCCCATAGAGCACCTGTGCAGAGATCTCAAAAGAACAGTTGGGAAAAGGAACCCTTCCAATCTGAGAGACCTGGAGCAGGTGCAAAAGAAGAGTGATCCAAAATTCCAGTAGAGAGGTGTGAGAATCTCATTTATGGTTATTGGAAGCAATTGATTTCAGTTATTTTTTCCAAGAGGGGTGCTATCAAATATTAAGTTGAGGGTGCCGATAACTTTATCCAGTCCATTTTTGGGGTTTTGTGTGAAATGTGTCATATTTGGCTTTTCTCTACTTTTTTGTGTCATACCAATACAAACAAAAGAAATAAATCTGAGAATGCCTCAAAATTTGTGATAGCATCAGTTTTCTGTGGGAAGTGGTGCATTATCTAACAGATATGCAGGGGTGCCAATATTTTTGGCCATGACTGTATACATTGAGATGATACTGACTGTATGATGTGTCTTGAGATCTTTGATATATTTAGTCATGCACATCTATTACCAATCTCATCTCATGCAAAGACAAAAGGAATGGTGCACAATGACTACATATACTCAAAGGTCTAATCACATGGTAATTGTTTTTCCTTCCATTCCAACTGATGTCAACATGGATAACAATCAATAAATAATGTTTCGCTATAAAGATATACATACATAATAGCATAGCATAAATAAAGATAACAAAATATGCCTCCCACATGATGTCATTGCATACAGGAAATAAAGCAGAAGTTGGTGTCATTGAGGCCGATTTTGTGACAATATTGATGTAATCGATTTCTTATTTTGTCATCTTTATTTATGCTGATTAATAGCACACTTGTTATTACTTATTGATACTTATTAGAGAGGATAAATATTTTGTGTTCGCACCTCACAAATTGTAATTTTTGCTTAGGTTTGTGCAGCTTCCAAAAATGTTATTAAATATATGGATAACAATCAGACAGGTGAATTGTCTCCCCTTCCATAAACAGGTCAAACCAAGAAAAATTAAAGTGGTTCTAAAGACTAAATATTTTTTACTTAATGCATTCCCTGTGACTTTCTATGGGAGCATTTGTAGAAGTGGAAGTGCCAGTGTCGGCGAGGGACCCAGGAGGAGGAGTTTCGAGGCTGCTTTGTCCAATTCCATTGCAAAGAGCAGATACGTATACACCTGTTTGTTATTTAAAAAAGTAATACTTTACTATCACTCTAAGTCTGGAGTGTCTCACATAAGGGCAATTATAGGCAATTATTATATTAGCGGGTCAAGCTAGACCTGGTTTTCTATGTATAGTAAATGTACTGCAGATGCAGCCAAATCCAGCTAACTAAGGAGACCCATTTTTTTAGTCAAGGGTCTAGAAACTATGGCCCACTGCAAGATTGTAACCAGCTCTTTGATATAAGAGGAGGCTCTGATGGAGGCCCTGATGTAAGGGAGCTCTCATGTGGATTCTGATGTAAGGAGGACTCCTATGTAAGGTGGATTTTGATGGGGACTTTGTTGCAAGGGAGCTCTTATAGGGACTCTGATATACTGTAAAAGCAAACTCTGATAAGGACCCTGAAATAAAGAGGGACTCTCATGGGAATACTCATGTAAAGGAGACTCTCATGCAAGGAGGACTCTGATGTGAGGGGTACTTTGATGGAGACTCTGATGTAAGGGGGCTTAGATGGAGATGCTGATGTAAGAGGGATTCTGATGGGCTCAATCTTATATTACTTTGTTTTAATAAAGTTTTATTCTGTTGTTCTAAATCATGTCATGCTGGTTACAAAAAACTCCCAAGTTAAACTACATTATATTGCCAAAAGTATTGGGACGCCTGCCTCTCCACGCTCAAGAACGCTAATAGCATCCCAGTCTTAGTCCGTAGGGTTTAATATTGAGTTGGTTCACCCTTTGCAGCTATAACAGCTTCAGTTCTTCTGGGAAGGCTGTCCACAAGGTTTAGGAGTGTTTCTATGGGAATGTTTGAACATTCTTCTAGCACTGATGTTGGACCAGAAGGCCTCGCTCGCAGTGTCCGCTCAAATTCATTACGTGGCCTACCACTTCGTGGCTGAGTTGCTGTTGTTCCCAGTTGCTTTCACTTTGTTATAATACCACTAACAGTTGACCATGGAATATTTAGTAGCAAGGAAATTTCACGGATGGACTTATTGCACAGGTGACAACCCATCATGGTACCACGCTTGCATTCACTGAGCTCCTGAGAATGACCCATTCGTTCACAAATGTTTGTAGAAGCAGTCTGCGAGCCTAGGGGCTTGATTTTATATACCTGTGGTCATGGAGGTGATTGGAACAGCTGAATCCAGTTATTTGGAGGGGTATCCTAATATATTTGGCAATATAGTGTATAATAATTTTGCTGATTACAAAAAACTCCAAGTTAAGCCATATGCATTTAAATTTGATTCATTCATTTATAAAATTGATTTTTTTTTTGGCCTGTGAATACAGTATTTGTAAAATATAGGATATGGGCCTTATTGGACCCACCAATGCAAGGAAAGTTGTGCAACAGATAAAACATACTGCCTGTCATGAATTAAATGATTACTAATGTACCACTTAAATCAAAGCTGCAGGCAAACAGCTAGACACACAGTTGAAATACACACATTTTACCTGCAATTCCAAAACAGTTCTCAATTTGCTCAGTCAGTCTTGCATACACCTCTGCCACACTAAAGAGCCCAATGGCCACGCTCCTACTTTTTGGCCTAGCTTTACTATTATTTGGATGACCTTTGTCATTGGACAGTGAATAGCAGTGAATAGGCAGGAGGTGATGAGGTGACACAGATAGCTGCATTACCGAATCAGGGAAAAAGGTTGACACCTGCTTGGTTGTGCACCTTAGCCTGTCCTCTTCTTGCCACAGAGCTTACAGCAATGATGGTGTAAACAGCTTCAGGTCTCCAGCATCAGCTGCATTAAAGATGATAACACCCCCTTCTGCCCTCTCCTCTATTGAGAAACGTTCTTTTATGGATTACACTGCCCGAAACATGATCTGTGATTGGGAGAGAGAATCCTGTAACTGAGCAGATTCTTCCCATTTGCAGATCATATTACAGGCAGTGCAATCAGTGAAAGAATGTTCCTAAATGGAGGAGAAGGTGGGATGGGCTGTGTACCTGTAGGATCATCTTTAGTGCAGCTGAGCCCTGAGACCTGAAACTTTTAACCAGTACAGTGTTGGAGGTTTAGCAGCAAGAAGAGGACAAGGCACCCCTGCAGTGAAGATTTCTACAGAATCCAGCAGCCTGCACATCGTGGGGCGTACTTCATTACAGGTAAGTAATGTAGCTAAAGCTGTAGAAAGATTTTTTTTCAGCTAAAATTCAAATTTACCGTGTATATTAAGCTGTTTACCTGGAATTCTGCTTTAAAATGATCTACTGTCACATTTACCGAAATTGCTTGATTTTATTATAAAATGGTGCTTAGTATTGTTATTATTAGGGTGCTTAAACTACTATTATTATTAAAATTGTCCAGGGCTTTGTGCTTACAACGAACAGTAACTTATGACAACCAATCAAATTACACTCTCTCCATTAGACTACAGCAAACTTAAATCTGATTAGTACTTGCTATCAATGAACACATTTTACACAGAAACATTTGTAGGACTTTGCTAAATAAGCCTACTGGTGTGATTCCCCACCATGTTTAATGTAATATAAAAGAGACCTGTACAAAATGCAGTAGCATATATGTAGCACAGCTACATATATATTAGTCTTTTATCTTTTTTTTCTGCCTACTTGACCCATTTCCATAAGTCCCTTTTTGGTGACCTGTAATATTGAGGCCTGTGACCTCATCTTTAGACAATAATAGCACTGCGCAATGCTAGAGACTGAGCTGCAACAGATGGTATGATGATTTCCCTGTGACATTGTGTGCCAGAGGAACAATGCATTCTAACCCTAAAAGGATTCAGCTTTTACATAAACTCAAGTGCCTGTTGACAGCCTCTGGTTTCTACCTTCATTTTCCTGTACAGCGTTCGATTAAACAGAATACTAAACTCATCTTTAATGACTGCTATCGGATTTCTCTCTTTAAATGGCTTTATTCTCATCTGTGCTTGCCAAAATTGCAGGTTTCAAGCCTAAAAAGAACAGTTGCTGTCAAATGAATCAGACATGAAAAAGGGTAACTGTCTTTGGTTCAAAAGTTAAATAAGTGAGTAGGTTGCTGGACACCATAATACAGAATAATTTAACCTGGTTGGTTTGAAAAGTGTTAATTGTTGGTCTCTCTTCTATAAATTCAACCCGTTCCAAACTGTGGGCTTTATTTATTAAAGAAGCTTCTATTAGATATAGTCACGCCGGAAATTTACGTTTCATTTCAGATGCATTCGTTCATTGAAGAATTTAATTTCATCATGTTCATTAAGTTGAACCAATTCATTTCCAGAATTTGTTTCATGTGTTTGTCTTGTTTCGTATATTCGTTGGTCCGAATTTTGTGTTTTTTTGGGGGTTTGTTTGGAAGATTGCTGTATATTGGTTTTCGGTTTCAATATTTCGGGTGGATTTGTTACTCATATAATGACACTATTTGATATTTTGAGACACAGTGGAATAATTAATGCAAAATGTGGTGGCCCCAAATGTTTTTAAACCTAAGAATTGCATTAAATTGTAGAATTGAACTGACTGACTGTGACAATTACAAATTCAATTTAAATCATAAATTTATTCAAATCTAAATTACCAAACTAATTTTTAAATGTAATACATTTCCCCATGAGCCCAAATTACTATCGCATTATTTAATGACATCCAAATGAAACAAATGCATTTGTTAATTTCATTAGAACTTATTTTTCCGATTCATTGACATTTGTTGCTATGTCCATTCTGAGATTCATATACAATAAATCTCTGAAAGTCACATTTTCATCCCAAAATTGATTTGTCACGAAATGCTTATGTCTAGATTCTATGCTTTCATTATTCAATTGGGTCCAGTAGGGGAGGACTGAGAACATTTGTCTAGGACAGGGATGTCAAAATGGTGGCCCTCCAGCTGTTGCAAAACTGCAAGTCCCATCATGTCTCTACCTATGGGAGTGATGCTTGTAACTGTCAATCTTGCAATTCCTCATGGGACTTGTAGTTTGGCAACAGCTGGAGGGCCGCCAGATTGACACTTGTGGTCTAGGAGGACAAGAACCAACTGACCTTTTCATAGTAGGTACAGTTTCCGGTGGGATAAATAGGCTGTCCACAGCACCACAGTAATTGATAGGCAGGGTGCAAGGTGGCTGCCGTCTTAAAGGGAGTGGGTGAGATAGTGAAGGCGGCATGGAAGGAGCGAGGAGAGGAGCCCAAGAGATAGACAGTGGAAGTGAGGGGATTTGAAGATTTGAAAGTGTGCAGATACTGTATATTCTGTATATCCTTTGTTCCTTTTTTTTTTTAACTACAATCCTACAAGGGATATATAAAATTGAACTAGCTGTTCTTTATTCAAATCCCTACTAAATCTAGGCTGGAAGACACACCTCAGCCAGGTGTTGAGTTCACAGAACAAGTGTTAATATAATACCAATCACCTGTATCTGGCAGTGGGTCTTATTCTGAATAAAATTTGAATGGGGGAGTGTCTCCTCTTAGGGATACCTGCCCAACATATCCTATTTGTACTGACCTGAGGTGCTAATTTGGGAACAACAGAGTATCCCCAAATATGGAACATGTCCTAGACATGTTCCCAAAGTTTCCTAGCAATCAAAGCAAATTCCCAGGTCTTTCACCTGAATTGCTTTTGTGGATACCCTGAACTAGGCACAGCTGGTGGACCTGTTTGCTAGGACAGGAACTATGGCTGAAACTCTATCAAACACTCCATACTTTATTAAAGAGAAGTCATTACTCAACTTAAAACCTTAGTTTATCAATAAATATCAATTTCTACTCATAGCTCTTGTCCTAACTGCTACTAAACAAATAATTGCTAAATCAAGTCAGTCCAGGCCACTTAACAAATCTGTAGTTAAATCAATACTTCACTGGACCCTGAACAATGACAAAATGACAGCAAAACTATCAGTCAGATAGCAATACTCCATGCCTAAAAAAAAATAAAAAAGTGGGATCCTTAGGTTATACACCCCTTGCCAACACAATTCGATTGCTGCCTCCTAGAATTATTGCAGCACCACCACAATCATAGTTAGCAGACTGGAATCGCCAGAACCTCTCAGACACTCCACCTCTTTTTTTTTCCTCTATACATGCCCTTCCTACATGTTCACCTTACTCTTCACTCTTTATATACTTTTTGTACCTGTCCTTACTGCAGTTACTCTGCAGATCATAGACAACACTTTGTATCTTGTTTTACATTATTTAGCACCTATTGTGACACTTGTATTGTCCCATACTTATGATCATCTGTAACAATCAAACTTTCTCTTCAATAAAAACTATTTTACAAGATCTGACAGATTTTTGAGGATTAACTGTATGTCTTAATACTGGAAGTTTTAACCTTTTCCCACGCTAACCAAAATAAAAAAAAGAAAATGTGACTGCGATTGCACTTTATGTTCCACCGAACCTCGATGGTTCCTCAGGAAATGTACCCTAGGTTGATATTAGAAGGTTTTCAAAGCCCTTAACATGATTTAGTGTTTGAAACTAAAAGTACCTTTCTGGAATGACTAGTATGACTTTCATTAAGAGTTTCAGCCTTCCTGTTCTCCTTAATCTGATCATATCTCATGCTCTTTGTAATGCACACAGGACATTTTTTAATATAACACTATCAAACAAGACTCCTCAAACTATTCAAAGAAAGAATAGGATGCTGTGGAAAATTTCTTCCTTTGAATCATCAGATTGTATCAAGTCTGATGTTATCTTACCATCATTTGTATTCCTAAATATATTTGTGCTCTTGCATTTTTATCTACTTTGTAAATGGGAATGTTTGTCAGTTGTCTTCCACTATTTCTCAGAAGCCTAGTGAGAATTGTTTAGATTAAGCTTGCCACATGGGATGCAGTAAGCACTTGAAAAACTATGTGAGCAATTCATGGTAAACTATTGTAAACTGTCTGTAGGCAGGTGCAGTCTACATTCCCCACTGAAGGTGGCTCTCGTCCGGAACAGCAATGCAGCTGGGGGAGATAGTTAGGAGAAAATGGGCTACTATATGACTCCCTCGGTTCCCTGGTATAGTATTCCAATTGATTACATTGATTCCAGGTGACCCTGGTGGCCATCTTGGGCCAAGCAGAGTCTTTTTAAGTCCCTGCATCTCAACTTTTGGCACACATGTTGGGAGTGGATAGTGCAGGGACAGGATACCCATCTGTCAGGGGCAGCACTAGTAGTCGGGAGAGATTCCAGAGGAGTAAGGAAAGCTTAGGGCCTTTGTCTGCAACTCAGCAAACTCCCCTTTGACTGATGCTGTGTTCAGCTCGGGCCTACTCACTGTTGACTCTTCGCTCTAACTAGTGTGAGTTCCCTGGTCGGGTGTGTTCTCCACCGGGCTGTTGTATTGTTTTATAAGTTCTGCAATACAACATTTTCGGCAATCAGTGCCTCTGTGTGTTTTCTACTGCCACATCATGCTGCACCTACCCAACATGTATATACAATTTCCATAGGTATTTATGGAATTTAAACTTATCACAAGACAATGGATACTTGAAAAGCCTTTACTGGCATAGAGGACCAAGGAAGCTTTTAGATACTACTTTCAGAGTAGTAATACTATATTACTGTACTGACAAGCTATGCACAATTTAGATAAGACTGTGTCGAATGTGAATTTCTGAAGATTCAGTAATGTGCCACATCTTACAACCAAAGCTACAGTCCATTAAATCTTAAAAAAAAACACATAAAAAAGCAAATTGACCGAGAGGAAGCCAAAAGATCCCTAGAAAGCACAGTTCATTTGTCTAATGACATAGGCAAAATAATCCATTAAAGTAAAATTGTGATTACCTGCTAACCTCCAGCATCCCAAAAAAGCAGGTGCAGAAAAACTTTAAAAATAAAGATGTTATAAAAAAAAAGTTCAAAAACATTCACCTTAGTACCAGCTTCCTACTCTTCCTGGTGTCCACAAAAGGCTGGGACACATTCTTGCAGGATTTCAACTGCCTATATATCCCAGGAAACAGTGGTGAGGTGCAGTGATTTTTTTTTTTTTGCTTTTTTTAAATAACATCTTTATTTTTAAAGTATTTTTTAGGCTAGTTTTAAGGACTGGCAGAAATCGGACCTTTCAAGTGTTAGGTCCTGTTCACATCTGGGCATTTTGTATCTTGGGCAGAATCACCGCGATTCTGACCGTGATCCCAAAATGCTCTGTAAAAATGCCAAATTGCACCGCACATGTTCAGGTGCCATTTTTTTTCAATGGCACCTAGAATGCACTGCGGTTCTGCCTCAACTGTCGCACAATAAATCGGGTTGCAATCATTTCAAACTGCATAACATGAAGTTTGTTGCCTAAAAAAGGTATATATTTAAAATTAAGAAGAGGGATTAAAAGGTAAGGCAGCTTATCTTTTTATTTTTTTAATGAAATACACATTTTTGTGCAGGCATGTCTAGCAAATCTGGATCTAATCTACTGCATTCAAGTTCTCATATACAGAATATTTCTTTGGAGGAGCTTCAAATTCACAAAATTGTCAATTGTACATCCTTCTACATTAAAACTGAGCTCTAGGGAAAACAAAAATGCTCCCTTGCTGTGTGGGCTGCCCCTGCACTGCAGATGTTAAATACTTGTTTATGTGGACCACAAAGAGCACTTTTACTTACTTCCACTGGGTTGTAAGACCAGTCAAAACAGGTTCTTTAATCTATGCCATGGCAGTTGAATGCCCTTTGATGCCATCAAGATCAGTGCAGAGCCCATAACTAAATGTGAAGACAACCATGGAAAGTCTACCCCTAGCGTGAAAGGAAGCAGAGGAGAGCGCCAGCTGCTGATGAAGTGGAGGATCTGGTAAATAAAAGTGCATTTCCCATCCCCTTAAACATAAATGAGCACTTAAGTGTTGTGGGGGAAGCCCAACTGCAAGGGAGCATTTTTACTTTCCCTGGAGATAGGCTTTAAAGGAGAACTATAATCACATCATAAAGTTTCATTATATAACATCAGCATTAATAGCTATACAAAAAATGTTATTGTTGACCAGGGTTTTGTTCTCAGAAAATAGGTGCAGGAACCCAGTCATAACCTTCCAAACCCCCCCCCCCTCTGCACACCCACCCTCCAAACTGCATCAAATAGTGGGTGTGGTCAAATTTCACTAACAGTGGGAGGGTCTTAAAGGGGCAGTAAATACCAGGAGTGCACTACGTTGAGAGTGCAGAGTTCGGTGGGGTTACACACAGAGTGCAGAGTGTAAGGGTGTGCATAGTGCAGAGTTCAGGGGTGCGTTGCATACAGCGTGCAGAGTTCAGGGGTGTGCTACACACAGAATGCAGAGTTCATTCTTCTTCCACAACTTCTTACCTATGCATACCCCTTTCACCCCTCTTCTTCTGTAGTACCTCCCTACATACTGTAGGTGGCTCCACCTCTCTCACTTGCAAAGGCACCTGCATTTCCTTTGTCCACACCCTGCACTCAGTGAGAACAGCTCAGGAGATCAGATCAGTGGGAGCCATTGGGAGACAAGCTGTTACTTGCAAACACAGAAGCTGGACTTCTGTGTATACAAGTGATAGTGGTGAGCAGAGGCCCTGAGCCAGAGGTGGTGGAATTGTGTTCCACCGAGTTCCAGCTGAAAAAAAGCCCTGTTATTGACAATCCAGTATAAGCTTACTTGGAAAATCTTACTTCATGATGTGAGTACTGCCTGTTTGCTGGCCAGCCATCTCTTTCCAAAAACCTCTTGGTTTCCCTGCATGTTTTTGCAGCTTCTCTGCTGTTTACTATCAATGCCTAAGGACTACATATCCCATGGTACCTTGCTGCCTGCACTCTGTGATTCCTCTACTGACTCTGCCTCCTGAATCTCCTCCTCTCAGCACCTCTGTAGTTCAGTAGACAGGCTCTGTGAAATGTGTGACACATCAGTGCTACTCACAGGGCATAGTGAGTGCAGGTCACAGAATTCAAGGAAGTAAATGTGTGGGGATCTTCACCATAATATCAGTTTGCAAACTTCAATATCATTCAGAGTAATATGGGTAGGGTAGAAATAATTGAAATACAATTGAGAAATGAATTTACAATTTTGACCATAGATAGGCTTTAACACAGCATTACTGGAGCTTTCAGTCTCAGGATTGAGATAAAACACTGGGTCCCCTCGGTGATGAGTATCTATAGAAAGTCAAGATAAAATCACCTGTGAGGAAAAGTCGTGCACGAAATATGAGTGATAATGGGTGTTATTTAACCTCCCTAATGGTATTCCCGAGTGTAGCTCGGGGTAAAATGTCAGTGCCAAAAGCGGTAACCCCGAGCTACACTCGGGCTTACCATGCGGCGCTGCATAGGGAGTCCCTGCAGCACTTACCTTGTCCTTCGCTCCCGCGATGTGTCCCCTGCAGCATCCCTGGCCATCTCCTCTGGCCGATGCCGGCATCCGGCTTCTGTGTTCCGGTCCCTGTGACATCGGGACGTACGGGCGCCGGCGGGAAATTTGAAAATTTTAAAAAATGTCATTTTTTTCAAAACACATTTTTCATAGTAAAACATTGCTGTTTCAACCCATTTCACATACATATTGTCCCTAGTGCTTTGTCCTGTGCCCTGCCTGCGTTTTGTCTGTTCTTTCTGCCTGGAAACTGAGAAATGTCCATGGCATCCAAAAAGTGTCCCTTTAGGTCAAAAGTGGGTTTAGATCAGCTAGAGAACAGCGATAGTAAATTAGAACCACTTGCAGAATTGAGTGATAATGATTGGTGGGGAAATTCGTCATCAGACACTGAAAACGATTTTGCGACTTTGCTCAGCAATGTGCGAACTTGGCGCTATATTTCAAATTTCAGTGTTTTCAGTTTGATTATATTATTGAATTAAATGTATTATTATTATATTATTATTTTTTATGATTATTTATTAAATTACAATTTATGATTTCGTGTTTCAAATTTTATCATACCCGGGATGTTTACTAGACTCTTGTTCGTACAGATTTCAGTGAGTTATTCCTAAAAATTACAGCCTACAATAAACTACTTATTTCCATGCAAAATAATGGTACCGCTTTCAGCACCAAAATCTGAAATAATCATACCGCTAGGGAGGTTAAAGGAAGGAAATGACAACTCCACACCAACATAAACATACGCTGTGCTCTGGATGGGTCTTGATATAGTAGCTACACTGAATATTACAATACTTGACGCTCTCTTTGTTTATCCAGATCCTCTCATCTAATATCCAAGTGCTGTGTATTGACTGCCATATTTGGCTACTCCTGCTACTTGTTTACAGTGCTTTCCGTCATTTGTTACTGAGGCTTGCTGAAATCGACCACACATATTACAGAGCATGGATAATGTTGTGTACTTAAGCGCTGTGTGTGTAAGCTGACTCTTTCATTGAATAGCACTCATACTGGAATACATTTTATTCATCTTAAAGTGACACAAATGATATTCTCCAATATAATCCATACACAGTCATCACTTAAGTGTTACTAAACCCACAAAAGTAAAACCAGTCTGTATATGCAGTAAAGCATGCTTGTTATACTCACTGTGGAACCTAAGGGGTTAATCCTCTGCATTGTGTAAAAAGGCTGTTTGATCCTGTCTTCTTTGCCCCTCCTCTTGTTCAAATGTCCACATCTTATCTTCTGATAAGACAGACTGACCCTTAGGCATTTTGCATGTGCTCAGTTTAGTTCATATTGCTAGAAAGGTCATTTTTTTTTCTTGGGAGAGTGCATGTGATCAGCACAGGGCCAATCAGCGCTGTGCATACCAGGGGCAGACTGACCATTTGGAAACTCAGGCACTGCCCGAGGGCCCAGGTCAGTAGGGGGTCCTATGAGATGCCCCTGGTACCTTTTGCATAGGCTTTTTTGAGTTTGGGCAAGGACACAGGGGCACCATGATCCCTTATTGCCCGGGGGCCCCATGAGTTGTCAGTCCGCCCCTGGTCCATACAGAGGTCAGGGGTTTTGCATCCTCCTAGAGCAGAAAGAAAACTCCTCCTACAAGCTTTAACCAGTGCTCTGCTGAAGTCACAAGACTGCTCTAACTGCTGATGAGAAAAGGTATTTAGCAGTTTATATTTACTAAAATAATTACACTTCCATGTTGTGTGTACTGTGGGAGACCAAATATAGTGAATGCAGGGTCCTGGGTTTGGTAACACTTTAATGGCCCTGTAATCTAGTTTTCTTTAAAAGTTTTACCGCCCCCTGATTGCCTGCATGAACAATAAAGATATAGTCACTCATGGCTGTACACCTGTCGTGGCCACGATGTTGTGCTTTGTGGCTGTGGAAAATCTTAAACAACATATTGCTGACAGTGGTGCCTTCACCAAAAGCGACTTTCAGTTATATGGGACCACATTAGAACAGCACTGCAACTGCATGCAATGCATGCATTTGAGCTGTGGTAATATTACAGGGTTAAATCAGGCAGTGAAGAAACCACATATGGCCTCCTTAGCACCTTTTAAACACTTGTGGAAAGTGTTCTGAGCATGGATATCTTTTCTTAGGAGGAACAGTACCTGCCACACTTGTGAACGAGCCCTTACTGTATTTTTCTGCATGCTTTTAAAGAGCTACATGAGCCCCCGAATGTCTTCCTTTCTCCTGCACTTCAGTTTATATGGACTATGCAGTACATGTTAGTTGTGGTCATGTGCACATTACAAATCCCATAGTTCATCTCAGGATGAAGCAAGAGAGGATAGCTACATATAGTAGGACCATAGAGAATGAACATAGCTACCCTCTTACAAGAAGTCAGATCACAGCAGCAGCAAAAAAAAAAATTAATGTGGTGGTTTGGAGGCAGATGAGAGCAAGAGAAGGTGCTTTTTGGATTCAAAAATACATACTTCTTCTATAATAAAAGTTTGTTGAACTTTTACAAAACAATAAAAAGTAGAAAAGTTACAAGATTTCAAAATATCAAAATAGCAGCTTCCAGCCAGACAGGCTATAACTATGGCAGGTACTGTAAACAATCATTACAGCAATACAACCATAGTAAAAGCAGTAGGAAAAATCTGGTAACAAACAGTTATATCAGTTCTATGAAATTTGCTTTCATATAGCAATCATTGGTCAGAACCTCTTAATATGAGCACAGGAAAAAGTAGGCACGAGAAGGAAAGGCCTGCATATATACAATGTTCCACTTGACACCTGTCTCCAAAGGAGCACGAATTTAACATCATAGTAGGGAGGTCTGGGGCAAAAGACCGGACTGATATGTATACAAAAAAATGAAAAAATGTAAATCAAAATAAGATAAAATTAAAGCAATAAAATGTAAACTGTAAACCGACAGACTTTGTCAGAACTACAACATCTCTCAACAGCATTTGGAAAGTAGTACAGCAGCTGTGAGCTTTGTGTGGAGTCAGTAACCAATAATAGGAAGAAAAATGGACAATTAATTAGTAGCAGGTATTAGCAAGAAGGGGTAGCATACTGTGGGGAAAAAAATTATTTGATCCCCTGCAGATTATGTAAATTTGCCCACTTACAAAGAAGTGATAGAGACAGAATATCAACAAAAAATCCAGAAAAAAACACGATTCAAATGTTATAAATTGAGTTGCATTCAGTGAGTAAAATAAGTATTTGATCCCCAAGCAAAACATGACTTAGTACTTGGTGGAGAAACCTTTGTTGGCAAGCACAGAAATAAGACATATCTTGTAGTTGGTTACCAGGTTTGCATACATCTCAGGAGGGATTTTGGTCCACTCTTCTTTACAGATCTCTTCTAAATCCTTAAGGTTTCTTGGCTTTCGCTTGGCAACTCAAAGTTTTAGCTCCCTCCATACATTTTCTATAGGATTAAGGTCTGGAGACTGACTAGGCCCGAAACATAGCCTTAATGTGCTTCTTTTTGAGCCACCCCTTTGTTGTCTTGGTGCTATGTTTCGGGTCATTGTCATGCTCGAAGACCCAGCACATTAAGGTCATGAAGTGGCCTAGCTAGTCTCCAGACCTTACTCCTATAGAAAATTTATGGAGAGAGCTAAAACTTATTTAGAGAAGATCTGTAAAGAAGAGTGGACCAAAATCCCTCCTGAGATGTGTGCAAACCTGGTAACCAACTACAAGAAATGTCTTACCTTTGTGCCTGCCAACAAGGGTTTCTCCACCAAGTACTAAGTCATGTTTTGCTTGGGGATCAAATACTTATTTTACTCACTGAACTGCAACACAATTTATAACATTTGTGTCATGTATTTGTTTTGGATTTTTTGATTGATATTCTGTCTCTATCATTTAAAATACACCTATGATAAAAATTATAGACCCTTCATTTCTTTGTAAGTGGGTAAACATACAAAATCTGCAGAAGATCAAATAATTATGTTCACCACTGTATGTTTGCAGCTACACATATAGAACCATTACTGTTGTAGTGACTGAGTTTGTCAATTTCCAAAGAGTAATTTATCCAACCAGACTAGATGTTGAGAAACTGTTGTTCTTTGTGATTACTAGTATAAATCTCTCAGCCTCCATATAGCTCTCTACTTCTTTCTGCCAGTCTTTAAGGGTAGGATATGTACTTTGTTTCCAATATCTAAGGATGAGACTTTTGATTGTGTTCAGAAGTTGTAGGGTAACGCTTCATTTATATGAATGTGAAAAGCTTGCAGCACTGCTCAAAGCCAGACAATGTAAAGTTACCCCACCGGAAACACAGAAGATGAGAGGTGGTGTCCCGACAATCCAGGAGCGTGAGAGTTTTTGGAGGCAATGCACACCACTCTAGCCAGCCTAATAAGGTCAGTATAAGTGTTGTCCTTAGTTTCCGCTCCAGCCATGTCCCCTTAGGGGCCCCCTAGGTAGCTGAGGCCAGCACCTATACCAACCGGATTGGGCTAGTTTGAGCTGCTTCACCTAAATGATTTTAAAGAGGAGGGAGTAGTAGGGACTAAGTAGTGAAGAGGGGTAAATTCAAAGGGTTTGAATTTGTTTTTTTTTATTCCCTGGTGAAATTTCTTGCCAGAATTTGTTTGTCTTGGTGCAATTCCAACATAAGTGCAATAAGTGGAAAATTTTTGCCAGTCATTGGGATGTCTTGTACCATTGGGAAAGGAACTTGTAGAAGGATTCTTGAGTTTTAGTACTTATTAAAGATACATGAAAAGTTTGATAATTTTTTTGTAATTGAGGCATGGTGAAAATGAGCCCCAATTCTTCCTCCCATTCGCATATAATATATGGTGTAGCTTGTGGCTGCACTCACAGCAAAAGAGTGTACATTCTAAATAGCAGGTGTGTAGTTTTGTCTTTACTTTTACTAGTGAGGAGTTTATTCTCCACCTTTTTATCTTTCTTTGTATCCCCTCCTCCCTTCTCTTGCATTATGTTGCCATTTGGGATGTAGGTATCTTTGAGCTCCCTTCTGAATTCTATAATTCTTGTTTCTTAGTCATGTCTTTGCGAGCACACATCTTTTCAAATTCCATCAGGGAGTCAGAGGCGTGAGGTTTGGGGCACAGTTTGTGGAAAAAGTCTTGCAATTGCTTATAACACCAAGTGTCCAAAGGGATCCCCCTGAATGCTTGCCTTAGGTGTTCCAGAGCTAAGCTGTGCCCTGCTGGGGCTAATTTTAGACATCTGGGGGTTTATTTACTAAAGCTGGAGAGTCCAAAATCAGACTCCCTTCTGCATAGAAACCAATCAGCTTCTAACCTCAGCTTGTTCAATGAAGCTTTGGCAATGAAACCTGGAAGCTGATTGGTTTCTATGCAGAAGGGAGTCTGATTTTGGACTCTCCAGCTTTAGTAAATAAACCCCCTGGTGTCCCCGTCTGTACCCCACCTATACTAAATCTAGGCATCCTTGCCGGGCACAAACCAGGGGAAGCCACCCAGGGGTGCCATAGGAGAGGTTGGGGGAGCAGGTTCCCCGCTTCTGTTTATTATCCCATATTTTGCTGGCCAGCGTGAATGCGGAAGTCCAGTCAGATAAGCCCCTAGCTGCAGTCAAGAATGGATACTTAAATATAATTTTTTTCAACAAGATTTTAGTGACACTAATATTCTCTACAATTTAAAACAACCCTTTTGTCACTTTAAAACTAGTAAACCTGCACTAAACCTAATACCAGAGAGCAGGAAACTATGGCTACGTTCAAGCAGATTTATACTTTTTACAGGAAAAGTCAGGATTTACATATAATTTTAGCTGCCTATATCTCAGGATCTACTGCTTATTTGAAGATGTCGTTTTCACTGATGGTAACCTTTGCATACAATTTTTTTCATTATATACTGACTTTGAATTGCCCAGGTTTATGACAGATTTACATTGAGAACATATGCAATGGATGAGCTTTTATCCTGACTCCAGTCAGCTTTGTGGTTTAAGGGTAAAGCTAAAATCCTGGAGATCTTGATGCAAACCCAAGGCTAGCTAATAAATATTTTCTAATAAACTTAAGAAGTAGTGAAAGGCTAGCCATACACGTGCAGGACTGGCTTTTGTATTCAGATAGCTATGAGACCTGTGGCAAACTGAATACCTGAACAGTGACTGCATCTAACTGATCGTTTTCCACAGGGCGATTTTTAAATGGACTTTTTTTTCGAGTCAGATGATACTGGCAGGGCAAATCACATCTTGAATTAGCAATTGGAGCAGTATTTGGCTATCAAAAGTACCTGGATTTGGCTTTGTATCAGCCTCTTGTGGTGCATGTACAGCAGAGATCAGACTGGAGAAAGGATAAGCAACACAATGAGCCAATTAGCTGTGCTGCAGTGCAAGAAGCATGCTGATAGGAGGAGAGCGCAGACTGAAAAAGATGAGCCCATCAGTCTGCTGCTTCACCTTTCACTGTCAAGTCACAGGCTGGGGGAGAGATCTGTAAGTGTTACTAAACGGCAGCATTAAAAAAGCAGGTCTTCTTCCCTGCTAGACAGTACTATGCTGTGTGGCAAAGCTGCGTAAATCTCAGGACTGGATAAACAGAATTACAAATCCTTTGACAAATATAACAGCTCCCATTTATGCACCTCTTCTGTGTATTAAACTGTTTTCCTGGAGTTACATTTTAAAGCTGAATGCCAGGCACACAGATATATACACAGATAAAATACATAAAAGGGAAAACAAATTAAAAATACATAAAAGAAAGCTATTTTACCTGTCAATGGATTTGTCTTTCTGTCCATTTAGTTCAGAGAGTTAGACAAAACAGCCAGGTGGATAATACTGTATGTCTTAGAGCTCATGTACACGGGCATTTGGAAAACTCTTCTGAACGATGGAAACTGACTGCTGGAAAACGTAGGTTAAAAAAAGTCAGTTTCGGCGTGTTTGCATACCGTGTTTATGTGCGTTTGCATTTAGAAGCGTTTTTAAAAGATAACCTCAGGAAACTGTCCCAAATGCCCAGAATGCACTGAAAAACAGTAACAAATTAACGATTTCAGACTTTTGAGAGGAATAGAGAGAGCAGAAGCTCTTTTGAGATTACCTGTCTTTTCTGGTTGTATTCACTATGGATCCCATCATGAGCATAATGCAGCACATTCTACCATTTTTTCCTTCACGCAAAACCTGGAACTGACTGCACTGGTGTACTAGGTCCATTTGAATACACGGAAAACGCTTTGCATGCATTTCTGATGGTGAAAAAAGGCTCTGGACAGTATCTGGACATGGAACAGTTAAAAAACGCTTCTAAACGCAAATGCTTATAAACGCGGTTAACTGTGTTTACAAGCATTTACACACGTTTAAAAGCGTTTGGCGTTTGAAACTCCAGTAAAATCTACTCTAAGTTTGGTGTGTTCAAAAAAACTACTGTAAATTCAACTGCTTGTAAGCAACATAGTGTACATGGACACATAGGAAACCATTAGGGAGAGTTCAGGGGCTGCTAAAAAAAATGCTGAACAGCTCCTGAACATCAATTTAGGAGCTGCAGTGTACATGAGCCCTTACAGTTCAGGAATACGGTGGTGTCCTTTTTCACCTCTAGTCTATTGATTTGCCAATAAATAAGCAACAACTGACTGATGAGGTTATCCCTCTGCTCATTCTACTCTCTTTTCCTATCAATATGTTTATTGTCAGCATATATTCAATTAGTCCAGACCTGTCCCTCCCTCTCCCAGTCTAAATTCAGCTGTATAGGAGATTGCAGGGGGTTGATACTATGTCAGAGTTACTTACACATTGCATTTTAAAAAATACATTTAAGGACTTAATAATGAATACAAAGCTGCAATAACTTGTATTTTTTATAGTTACCCAGAATTCATCTGGCGTGCACATACATTTATCTATAATAATACTGTAAAATGATCAGCAAAATAGTCTATTTAAACTAATATCTTCATGTTACTTCCATTAATGCAATGGGGAGCAAAGAGACAAGCATGGTTGAATCAGGCCCTAAGCTGGACCACTGTATAGACAACACTGGTGGTCATTATCTCTTCTACTTCTGTTGTTACACCACTGATGCAATTTAGATTCAATTTTCTAGGCTAATACTCACTGTGATTCCTTCCTCATCTCATAATGGAGAGGGGTCTTCAGCTCTAGAGGCAGCCATTTATGTATTGAATTCTGCTTTGTCAAGTACTATGATTGATGGAGAGTGGGGAGAGTCTAAGCTTGATGGTACTTATTTATGGATGCTGGGTTCCAGGCATTATGGAGGAAATCTATTTCATCCAATTTACATAATTACCCACCCTTAATTGAGATGATTGGTGTGAAAGACATGTCATGCATTTTAATGAATGTTTCATCTTATAACCAGTGTATAACAGTGAACAATTAGTAATCACTGAAGGCAAGGAAAATATGTATTGTTGTACAACAGTTGTTCTGCAGCTTATTTTTACCCCAGGGTGAATGTCCCCTCTTCACTTAATGATTATATGTTCTTGTATAATATGACATTGTCATTAAGTGAGAGCTTTAAAGGAATGCTGTAGCATGCTTTCATTTCATTTTTTATGTTTGTTATTTAGTACATAGGTTCATTACACCTGATGTGCCTTTCTTTACCTCGTTGTCTTCTGTGTGCTGTACAGTGCTTACAAAGTTATGCTGACGTTGTAAGGCCCCATGTACACTTCTGAACGATGGAAACTGACTGCTGGAAAACATAGGTTAAAAAATGTCTGTTTAGCCGTGTGTGCATAACGTGTTTATGCGCGTTTATGTGCATTTTCGTTTAGAAACGTTTTTTAAAGATATAAGCGCAGGAGAATCTCCCAAATGCCCAGAATGTACTGAAAAGTTGTAAATTGTTAACTATTTCAGACTGTTTCAAAGAAATACACAGAGTAGAAGCAGAGACAGCAGTATGTGTTGAGATAATTAGGTATGAGTTGCTCATTAACATTTCTTTTGTTTCCAAGGGCGGGAAGGTGTCTGGTGGAGTGAGTCATTAAGGTCACCTGGCAGGGGGTCTTCATGAGGAAGTTGAGGTGTGAATGGTCATTAAGATATCTTTTGTTTCCAAGGGTGGGAGAGGTCTGAGGTGTGAATTGGTCATTACAATGTGTGACAAGCTTGGTAGGAACATCCTGTGTTCAGTGTTTTGTCCATTTGAGTACCTTGAAAACGCTTTGCATGCATTTTTCATGATGAAAAAAGGCTCAGCATTGGGAACTGGAAGAGTTAAAAAAAAAATTAAGATGCAAATGCTTAAACGCAATTTGCTGCGTTTATAAGCGTTTATAAGCGTTTTGCGTTTGAAACGCTGATAAAATCGACTGTTGAACGCAAGTTTTCTGTGTTCAAAAAAAGACTGTAAACTCAAATGCCTGTAAATGACTGTAAACAAAGATGTGTACATAGACACATAGGAAAACATTAGGATGAGTTCAGGGGCTGCTGAAAAAAACACTGAACAGCTCCTAAATGTGAGTTTATCAGCTGCAGTGTACATGAGCCCTAACGTGACAGCTTTTGGACAGATCCATCTGCTGAGAAGAGGATACTTAGCTCCTTACTTCCTGTCATGTGGTGGACCCTTCTTTTCATTTTCAGTATAATTTAAATATAATGGACAATTCATTCCCCCATCACCCTGTAAGTGCCATGTTTGTTCTGGTTGTTTTTTGAGAATAAATTATGATTGTCCACTACCTCAGCTGAAATTACAGAGGAGATGATGGGCAACCCTTTCTTCCTGACAGCGTGACTGTGTATTGGCCAGAAACCCTATAAGCGTCTGATAGAGGGCTGGGGCCTGAACTTGCTTTAAACGTTATTGGTTTGGCCGTTGAGAGAATGTTCAGTTTTAAGCTTAAATGCTTAAAAACTGAGCAAAAGATGCAGTTTTGCATCTAATGGCCTTCTGAACATTGAGTTAAGGGTGTTGCTCTGTGACATTGTCAATCGCTGACATCAGAGTGAAACTCCCAGACCCTATTACCATTGATGACACAGGGTTATATGTAATGGGGAGGTACTTTCAAGTGTGAGTAATACACTGAGTTATACAAAATAGAAGCAGCCCAGTACTACAGAGAAGTACAAAAGTAATACATAGTTACATAGTTAGTCTGGCTGAAAAAAGACAAAAGTCCATCCAGTTCAACCATTAAAAAAAAAGAATATAATCCTATACCCACAGTTGATCCAGAAGAAGGCAAAAAAAACCCAGCAAAGCATGATCCAATTTGGTCCTGCTGGGAAAAAAAATTCCTTCCTGATCCCCCGAGAGGCAATCAGTGATTCCCTGGATCAACTTTACCTATAAATGTTAGTATCCAATTATATTATATGTATCTAAGAAAAAATTTAGGCCTTTTTTTAAGCAATCCTCTGAGCTGGCCAGAACCAACTCTTGAGGGAGGCTATTCCACAGCTCACATTGTGAAGAAACCTTTCCGTGTTTGGAGATTACATTTCTTTTCCTCCATACGTAAAGAGTGCCCCCTTGTCCTCTGTGATGTCCTCAGGGTGAATAACTCTACACTGAGTTCACTATATGAACCACTGATGTATTTATACATGTTGATCATATCCCCCCTTAATCTCCTCTTCTCAAGAGAGAATAAATTCAGTTTCTCTAATATTTCCTCATAGCTGATCTCCTCCATGCCTCGTATCAGTTTGGTTGCCCATATCATAGGTCATTAAGCACAATGTAAGATAGGAAATAGACACAGGCATCTCTTAGCTATATAGAAGGGTGTAATTCAACAAGATTTCAAAAAGCCAAAACCTTAACAACTGTCAAAATATTACCAGGAGCTACATTATGAGGGATTGATTGGTCGATAGAGCTAATAGATTTGATGTGTCATTCTTTCAATCATCATTGTAAGTCAGCACTCTTGATATTGTTGTTGGTGTGGTGACAAAGGGGAGTGTTTGTACGTCATCAATATTTGACATTTCATTGATGAGCCCGGGGTTCGGGGCTTTGATACTCTTCGTTTCAGATTAAAGGAAGATACAAAAAATACCAAAGTCAAAAGCATTGCTGAGGGTCCAATAACAGGGGAGATAGTCAGCCAATAGCAACACAAATGACCAGTTGTATCACAAGTGGGTGTCAAAGATTCACCATGGGGGGAAACACCTGGGAGTGCCTGGTCTTTGCTATATCTCCTGATGGTGGAGAAAGAGTTGCACTCCCAGTGTCAGGACATGGATCATCTACTGGTGGAACTGTGCTTCCCAGCCAGGGTCATCAGGTGGGGACCCTTCTTCATTTATGTTTCCTTACAAGCAATTATTGCCCAAGAAATACTCTAATACAATTTAAAGTGGAGCTCCACCCAAAAGGGGAGATTCCACTTTAAGCCTTTGTCTCAAGCTTCCCATTAAGGATTGGCACCTTTGGGGAGCAGGCGTGGGGAGCAGGTACCCGAATTTGACAGGTACCCACTCCCACTTCCGCTGCGATCTCTAAAGGTGATCGGAAGCGGAAGTTGTCCTCCTCCCTCCCTCCCTGTAGTCTTCTGGGACACGTGACAGGTCCCAGGAGACTACAGGGCCATTCACAAAGCACAGCGCTTCTCGCGCATGCGCAGTGGGCATCCGGCTGTGACGCCGCAAGCTGTCACAGTTGGGTGCCCACACTGAAGATGCCGTCACCAGGGAGAGAAGACAGCTGGTGAAACCAGCCACGGTGAGGGCACCGCTGGACAGAGGAACAGGTAAGTGACTGTATTTTAAAAGTAATCAGCTACAGTTTTTGTAGCTGCTGACTTTTATATTTTTTATTTTTCAGCTGGAACTCCATTTTAATGATTGTGCACATCTTTGCAAATAAAGCTTTCTTTCTGTTTAAGAGACATCTCAGATCCATTTCATTCATATATAGCAACTTTATAGCAAATGAGGTTTGATGTAATCCTGGAAAAAAAAAGTAAAGAGCAAAATTATTGTTTTCAAGTTAGTCTCAAACGTTCTTACAACTTACACAGTTTAAGTAGATAAATCAGCTAAAACCTAAAGTGTTCACAAATTCTATCAGAAAACTTTTCAAATTCAAAAATATGTCTGTAGATCCTTACTGAATTGCATACTTCTATAAACAACATATTGTGGCTGAGATTTGTGAAATGTTGCTCTTGAAGTATTGGCAGTGTCATTATGGAACATACAAAATGAGGTACACAAGATGACAGCCAAGCAATGTTCCGTGGAAAATCTTCCATGCATCATTCTATTTTTACAAGTCCTCACTAGTCAGTATCGGTGTTTTTGCCAAATCACTACAGGAATTGTACCTTTCTGGATCAAGCAGAATGGACTGGTTGAAAGGTGTTCTGTGATATGTTTTGTAAAATCAAAACTTCAAAAGTTACTTTTAGCTTTCTTCCAGGAAAGGTTGCCTTTTTGAGATCAGTATTACGGAGGCTTCAGTTACTTCAAGGAAACCTGGAATAGAAAACAAGAAGCTGCCATTGCAGACCTCCTTAGGAGAGTTCTAACTGCCTGGCTTTATTATTTGACCTGACCTGGAACAAGCAAACAAGTCAGAACTCCTAAAATTCATACCTGCTCTGGGTAGCATATTAGAGGTAATTAAAATAATTGGCTCAATATGTCAGCCAAGCAACTCACCTTTTCAGAAGCGTATGTCAGCAATGACAGTCTCCATATTCTCTTAGTACAGATTTCAACTATTCACTAGATTGGAATTAACTGACTTAAGCTATCATCCTATTTGCTTTGGGACACTATACATCATGCTGTTGTACTGTTATTCATGCTAAACAGCTTAAAGCCCAACTCTGGGAAACATGAAAATTCTCCCTTGCAATGGGTCTGTGCTCGCACTGCAAGGTTTAACTGCTCATTTAGGTGTAGGGATGGAAATAAAAGGTTTACTTACTTGATCATCCATTCTTCTGTGCTACTAAGCTGGTCCCCATAACATCTTCTTACCCATGCTCCAGCAGTCTAGGGTCCTGATGTCATCAAGACCAATGCAGAGTCCTTAGTTCTGCATTGAATGTGATGATGCTGAGGGACAGTCCACCACTGGAGCTCCATCTGCCAGTGGAGCAGAGGATCAGGTAAGTAAATGTACTTTTAGTCCCCTCTAGAATAAACTAGCAAGTAACCCTTGGGTGCAGCCCCACTGCAAGTAGGTATTTTCAGATTTGTTTCGAACGTTATCTAAAGTGCAATGATAATGTGCCACAAACCCAAACACCCAATAAGGTTGCACTTTACATAGGAGATTTTGCTTGGCTGCTATGGGTCATTACATGTTGTATGTCCAGATTATCATTGTTCCTTGCATTAATTTATAGAATAAGCTCAAGTGTCCATCCAAAACTGGTCTTTAGCCCACACAAATGTCATGGTGCTCCAGAAGGAGGGAGTGAACCTTGCACTGTCTGCTAAAGCTTTCTATGAGACCCATTTCTGCATTGGCTGTTGTAATGCAATGTTGTAAAGGGGTTTGGCAACATTTTCTTACAATTTGCTTCCTACATAACTTTCTTAGATAACAAAGCCCTAATACGATCCAGCAAGGATTGTGATGTGCTAAAGCCAAAAAGTCTTACCTGGAACTGAATTCTGTGTAGTCTGCTGTAGCCAGATAACAGCAAACTCCTGATTTGTGGGGTGGATTGGTCTGCTTTTTAGGACTTGTGTAGTGTATTTTATGCTCTCTCTGCTTTATGTACCCCCACTGAGATTCAAACTCACAATGCAGTTTTGGATTTATTATTATTATTATACAGGATTTATATAGCGCCAACAGTTTGCTCAGTGCTTTACAATAATTTTGATTTGATTGGTTTCTGTGGGAAGCTTCTTTTTACGAGATCGCAAGAAGCCTACAAGCAGATACTGTATAACACTTTACTATAGCTCTATATACATTAAGATATAATTTAAATGTACGTTTGTTATTAAAGCTGTGTAAGAACCTACATTTGACTTAAGTTTAGCCTCTTACAGTCCTCTGTACTCAGGTTAGAAAATGAAAAGCAACACAAGGAACCAACTGGCTGTGCTGCAGTACTAATGGACTAACAAGGAACATGCTGATAGGAAGGGAGAGCAGAGACAGAGAGATGAGCTCAAAAGTCAAAAGCTTGTGAGATCTGTAAGTGTAATTTAAAGTATATGCATAGCCCAAACTTTTTTTTTTTTGGTATGGATAGAGTAGAGAAGGGTTAAAATGGCTGCCATTTTATATATATTCTTTATACCTCTGAGGTATTTTCCTTTCACTTTGTGTCTTAGAGACACAACAGAAAGTTAGAGGAAAATTACCTTCTTAGATGGTTGTTTGGAGAAAAGCTGTCCCCATCAGAAGATTTCCCTTCACCTCTTGGTGACAACAATAAGATTTTGGTTTTCCCCGCACTTTTTTTTTCTTGGGGACAATGGTCACCAGCACAAACAGAGAAGACAGATCTCCCCAGTGGTAACAGCAATAGAACTTGACAGAGGGTACAACCATCTCGCGCTCTATTCAAACCAAAAAGCTTTTGTCTAGAGATACACATTGAAAGTATCATCAAAAAATTAAGTCTGCTGTCCTTCAAGACAGGACTGCACTATGTGGCAGAGCTATGTAAATCTTGGGACTGGGTGGAGGGAAATACAAATCAGTACATCCAGTCAATAATTTCACGACTACAAGGACTACTTGTTCAACGCAAAAAAGCTTGTAGGTTAGAGGAATGAAAAATAATGCCCCGTCTAGAGGAGGACTGGTCCCAGGAACTGTGCAATAAGGCTTACAATCAGAAAGTCAGGTTAATTCACTGGCATCATTATGACTATCTGATTACTGCTCACTCCTGTCAGACAGTATTGCACTTCCAATGTAAACATGATTTAACATAGCAATTTCCTATAGACAGTTTTGCTGATTGCACACCTGCTCAGTCGAGAGGAGAAAGAAAACTTTCTAATTTGTTAACAGATACAGTAAAGTGCATATGAGCACACATGTTGTGAAGTGTGTCTTTTCCAGAAGTGTATCTGAGACCAGCAATCTGTTCCTAAATAACTCAGATTCATCAAAAAATATATATATTAATAAGAATACATTGTGTATAGTGATAGTTTTACTTACCTGATTTTGTGTTCCTATACAGGTATATGGCCATCATCCACCCCCTAAAACCAAGACTATCTGCCACTGCCACCAAGATAGTCATCTGTGTGATCTGGAGCTTCTCCTTCTGTATGGCATTTCCCCTGGGATACTACGCAGATGTCTACCCTATGCTGGGACGAGACATCTGCTATCTCAACTGGCCTGAATCTGAGGTGAACAGAAAGTATGAACAAGTGTGAGTATGCACATGATCCTGGAAACTGTCTTTAATTCTTGCTCGACCTTTGTCTTTATCATACTTGGAATTTTATGATTTATTCTGATGCACTGGGGTTTGTAAAGTTTACTTTGACTCTCTTGAATTTCCCATGAGTACATGGGGTCTACATTCAATTTCAGGAGCACAGGTCTTTGCTATCAAAGTGAGGTCCGAAATGTTCCAAAGAAATCTGAATATTGGGTTCATAGATGCAGATATACATGGAAGACAGGGGACTATTCAGGTCAGGTGATAAGTACGGCAGATTTATAGTGAAAATGTATCTTTATCTAGTAAAAACAATGGTTCCTGTTTCCAAGCAAATGTAAGAGCATGCTTTAGTTCAATTATGTGTTCATTCAAAAGTCATTATATCTATTACAAATGCTGCTACTATATCTACCTTGAACATTTTATTTGAACTTTAATTCAATACCCATCAGAAATCAAGGTGGAAATGGGAGTGTTAACCCTTTAAACCAATCAGCTGCTTCTGTAATAAATCATTCTGTCCTAACATGTTTCAGGCTTCAGAGGCTAGAGAGGAAAGATGTTTAGGCAAGTGACAGCAATATAGGGTTGAAGAATGGTTGATGCTCATGTATACTCCAATAAACTTTAGGTTGTTAACAGTGGTGTTGCTTTCTAGCTGTGCAGTGTGAACAGGGTATGGTAATTTGTGAGAGTAGCAGAACCAAATAAAAAATATTTTAGCATGTAAAACAGTTCACATATTTTATATGTATTTGAAGCATATTGTATTACGAAATACGCCATTTAAATGATCTTATGCATTAATAGTGGACACAATTTGTTGCCTGCAGAGCACAAATGCAACATTTAGACTGTGTCTATTGCAAGCCCTGTATAATTCCAAGCCACATGTGGGTTTGCAGCACACAGTGCATTCTACAATGCCAAATAAGTGCTTGGTGACCAGTAATGCCTGCATTGCATTCAATGGCTCAGTAAGGTGTACTTATGCTTGACTTTGTCTGAAGCAGAACTTTGCATAAAATAGCTTTGGGCTTCCAGGATACAGAGAAGGTAGTGGTTTTTTTTTTATTTGGCTCAAGATACTAGACAGAATCTACAACAGTGCTATGTGAACTTTTTTTTGCCCTGTCCCAACTTTTTTGAGATGTGTTGCTACCATGAATTTCAAAATGATCTTATTTTGTTTCTTAAAATTGAACATTGTCTCAGTTTAAACATTCAATATGTTTTCTATTTTCTATTGTGAATAAAATATGGGTTTATGAGATTTGCAAATCATTGCATTCTGTTTTTATGTAGATTTTACACAGTGTCCCAGCTTTTTTGGAATTGGGATTGTAATATCAATGGGTAGGCTCAACCGACGGCTTGTATTTGAGTAATGGTACACTTTAAATTAGGGCTAAAACAACTTGATCGGACTTGATGTTTGCAGAAGAGGTAAGTATTTATCCTACATATTACAGGGTGCAGCTGCAGGGCCCGATCACACTTGTGCATTGCAGCAATGTGTAGTAAAAAAAACTTGCTCTAAGTACATTGCAGAGCCATTCATTGTGAGTTATGCTCATTTGCTAATCACTTATGGGGCATTATCAGCCCATTCATAATGAATGGGCTGCCTTAACCCAAGGCATTTTAAAGCAATGCAATGAGTCACTAAAGTGTGAATCATTCCTCATATATTTTTTTTTTAAGAACATGGACGCTTTAAGAAAACATCTCTTTTAGAGATGTTAATAAGAAATGCAATTTTAATAGCCACACATAATCATGATAAGTGTTGCCTTTTTACTGCCTACAAACACAATATTTTAGTCACACACTACAATGCCTTTAAAGCATGTTATCAGTATATTTCTTTATTACATGAACCACAAAGGTTTAGAGTGTAATTCCAGTCAAAACCTAACTAAGCTAAAATCTACTCCTACCCCCTTCTAAGCCTATTCTATCTACCCCGTAAAAGAAAAGATATCTATTTTTACCTATTCTGAAGTCGTTGCGGTCCAGTCACATGATTCAGTCCCAGCACCGGCTGCAGTATAGAGGGACAGTTGACAATGTGTGCCCCATAGTAGACCGCCATGTCAGAATAATGGGCCGGCCGCTCGGCTCTTCTTTACAGCAGAACCTTACCTGTTCCTCAAACCAGTGGTGTCCTCATGGTCTTCTCTCCCGGCGCCTGCATTTTTAGTGTGGACACGCGGCTGTGACAGCTTGCGGCTTCACAGCTGGGTGCCCACTGTGCATGCTCGAGAAGTGCTGCGCTTTGTGAATGGTCTGGCAGTCTTCTGTCACGTGTTCCAGAAGAATGGAGGGAGGGCAACTCCGCAGAAGTTGGAGCGGGTACCTGTCAAATTCAGGTACCCACTCCCCCCCATCCCCAAAGGTCTACAGTCTCTGGTCATCCCCTGTACTGTGTCCGCAGTCCCTGGTCATCTCCTGTACTATGTCTGAAGTCTCTGGTCATCTCCTGTACTGTGTCCGCAGTCTCTTGTCATCTCCTGTACTGTGTCCGCAGTCTCTG
The DNA here is from genome assembly GCF_062004578.1 of Staurois parvus. NCBI lineage: Eukaryota > Metazoa > Chordata > Amphibia > Anura > Ranidae > Staurois > Staurois parvus. Next base: position 659,262 of record NW_028318216.1, read on the forward strand.
GTAATTTCCTGTACTATGCAGTCTCTGGTCATCTCCTTTACTGTGTCCGCAGTCTCTGGTCATCTCCTGTACTGTGTCCGCAGTCTCTGGTCATCTCCTGTACTATGTCCGCAGTCTCTGGTCATCTCCTGTACTGTGTCCGCAGTCTCTGGTCATCTCCTGTACTGTGTCCGCAGTCTCTGGTCATCTCCTGTACTATGTACGCAGTCTCTGGTCATCTCCTGTACTATGTCTGCAGTCTCTGGTCATCTCCTGTACTGTGTCCGCAGTCGCTGGTCATCTCTTGTACTATATCCGCAGTCTCTGGTCATCTCCTGTACTATGTCTGCAGTCTCTGGTCATCTCCTGTACTATGTCCGCAGTCTCTTGTCATCTCCTGTACTTTGTCCGCAGTCGCTGGTCATCTCTTGTACTATATCCGCAGTCTCTGGTCATCTCCTGTACTATGTCTGCAGTCTCTTGTCATCTCCTGTGTTGTGTCCACAGTTTCTGGTCATCTCCTGTACTGTGTCCGCAGTCACTGGTCATCTCCTGTACTATGTCTGCAGTCTCTGGTCATCTCCTGTACTGTGTCCGCAGTCTCTGGTCATCTCCTGTACTGTGTCAGCAGTCTCTGGTAATTTCCTGTACTATGTCTGCAGTCTCTGGTCATCTCCTTTACTGTGTCCGCAGTCTCTGGTCATCTCCTGTACTATGTCTGCAGTCTCTGGTCATCCCCTGTACTATGTCTGCAGTCTCTGGTCATCTCCTGTACTGTGTCCGCAGTCTCTTGTCATCTCCTGTACTTTGTCCGCAGTCGCTGGTCATCTCATGTACTATGTCTGCAGTCTCTGGTCATCTCCTGTACTATGTCTGCAGTCTCTGGTCATCTCCTGTACTGTGCCCGCAGTCTCTGGTCATCTCCTTTACTGTGTCCGCAGTCTCTGGTCATCTCCTGTACTGTGTCCGCAGTCTCTGGTCATCTCCTGTAGTATGTCCGCAGTCTCTGGTCATCTCCTGTAGAATGTCCGCAGTCTCTGATCAACTCCTGTAGTATGTCCGCAGTCTCTGATCAATTCCTGTAGTATGTCTGCAGTCTCTGGTCATCTCCTGTAGTATGTCCGCAGTCTCTGGTCATCTCCTGTACTGTGTCCGCAGTCTCTGGTCATCTCCTGTACTGTGTCCGCAGTCTCTGGTCATCTCCTTTACTGTGTCCGCAGTCTCTGGTCATCTCCTGTACTGTGTCCGCAGTCTCTGGTCATCCCTGTACTGTGTCCGCAGTCTCTGGTCATCTCCTGTACTGTGTCCGCAGTCTCTGGTCATCTCCTGTAGTATGTCCACAGTCTCAAATCAACTCCTGTAGTATGTCCGCAGTCTCTGGTCATCTCCTGTAGTATGTCCGAAGTCTCTGGTCATCTCCTGTAGTATGTCTGCAGTCTCTGGTCATCTCCTGTACTATGTCTGCAGTCTCTGGTTATTTCCTGTACTATGTCTGCAGTCCATTGGTTCAGAATATTTTTTTTCTTGTTTTCCTCCTCTAAAACCTAAATGCGTCTTATGGTCAGGTGCATCTTATGGAGTGAAAAATATGATATACATGTTTCTTTTTACAGAGTAGATAGAGTAGACTTAGAATGAGGGTTGGAATAGACTTAAGCTTAGTTAGGTTTTGATTGGAATTACACTTTAAATTTAAATACGAATTACAAATAATTAATTATGAGTTAGGTTACGCATACAAAGACAGCCAAAGTATTGCAGACACCCCATGAATATATTAGAAATCAAATGGAATGTTGGTAAACTGCAAATTGCCAAGTGGTACAGCTTCCTTTCACCCACAACCCATTGCAAGATATAACATCAATAACCTACGACTGCCCCAAATTTGACATAGTATTAACTCACAGGTGCTATATCTAGGTAACGTCTTCCAAGCTCATGTTATTTCAGAAGGTGTGCTGATTAAAAGATTTAAGGTGCCCAAGTTTCATCAGTCATTATGTTAAATTCTGTCTGTAAATGTCTTCTGTGTGAGAACAAAAACATCACCCATTGGTGCGATTGTTATTAAGTCCTCACTCTGTGCTCTTCCACAATACCCTTATCTGCAATTATCTGCTGGCCTCTCTCACTATGCTTCTAAAGAGAGGGATCCTGTCCAAGCATGCATCTTTACTAATGGCTCATTGAAAGGCAGGTTTGCTTATTGCTTTGAGATATTAAAGCAATAAATTACATTTCCTTCCTATTTGTTTGTCACCTAGCATCTACAGGTCTGTTTCCAGAGACTGGCCTGTAATGCCTTATAAATATGACATTTTTAATGGAAATAGATTCTGAAAGCAAGAGCTGGATTGTTCATATTTCAGACTGCATAGCATGTGTTATTAACTAGGCAACCCACAGCTGCAATCAGTGGTGGATTAGGTGTACCAAGGGCCCCAGGATGTTTTTAGTTCATATTATTTTCCCCCTTATCCAGAGATGAGCCCTGAAATTTAGTGGAATAAAGAATAAAGTGGCCTTGTCATCATAATTTTTTTTAAACACCTGTTAATAAAAAAAAAAAGATAAATGATTATGTATCTAACTCTCGATGACCTGGATTTTTTCTTTGTTGCTGAACTACAGTAAGGCCTTCTCTTATCTGATCATTTACAAACTGTTGTATACCAGGGCCCCTGTTACATACTATGGTTATGTCCGCTGCACCCTACATCATGTAGAAGCCAGGGATAGTTACCACAATGTGCGGATTGATGTGGCAATGTTGTGAAAGATCCTAAGGGCTTGTTCATGTGGTTCAGACCTTAGTGGCTCAGTTCACACAGAATTGTAGAAGGGTGTTCCAAATGATGTCTTCAGCATCCGATTCACAGCTACATTTTCCGAAGCCTTTAACAGAATGTTTTGCTTGGTATCTTTTTCTTGTTCTTTTGCGATATAAGTCAAGGAAGCCTAAAACTCTATAGTGTATTAATATTTGCTTTACCAAAAAGAAAAGGCGGCAGATACAACTGCAGGAAAAACAATCCATAACATGCAAAGTATAACAAAATATGCCTAAAACATGCACAATCTGAATATCTTCCTAGCAAATAAGCAGTTGCAATGTATGTGATGGGCATAAACTAAACAGTTACTTGTCCTGGATCTTTCTTTATGATGAAGTCATCTTCTAGGATCCAGGATCTTCTAGACTGCTTCCTGCTTCTACAAAGTCCTCAGCAAATCTCTCCAGAACAAATGTGTTCTTTGTTCATTAGCACATGGTTCCAAATCATCTTTCCCTCCACCTATTTCCTACTACATCATATCCTGCAGTGGACTTCCTTTGAGGAGTTCACAAACTAGTTCAACTGGTTAATTAGCATAGCAATAGGGGAGCCTTATCTTCCAAACACAACACGTGTAACTAAAACCTAACCATTTTATATCTAAGCTATGAAAATCACCAAATAAATAGCCATAGCAACACACAGGAATTCATGGATACTGTACATTCTACATGCAGTACCAAGAGATGCCCCTCCATGAACCTATTGGAATACCTCATCTATAGTAGATTTGCCCACCTATGGGTAAATATGATCAATCTGGTCATTTAGTGACCTTGATGAATGCACCAATGTGGCCCTCATATGACTGAATTCTCTGCCTTGGCATAAACATCCAATAATTACTGTTCTTCTCAGATATTTAGAGAAAAAATACACGTAGTCTGATTATTTTCAGATTAGGTCTAAAAAGAATTTATATGAATAGGAGCACACTGCATGGTGTAAGTGTAGTTTACATTTTAACAGCAGTTTGCAATACTATATAAACAGTTTAAAGCAAATTTTGCTCAGTTAGTTTGTAAGTTTGTATTCTAGCCTCATATAGTGAAATCAGACACTGCTCAATACATCACACAGCATACATTATTCAGTGTTCTCTCAAAGAAAGAGGGGTGACAATAAATCTGGAACAACTCTCTCTACAACCATCCAGTGGCTTTAGGTCCTGCTGGTGAACTTTACTAAGGCTATTATTCCTGGAAGCCCAATGAATTTGTGTCTTGACTGTTTAAAAGGTAGGCCGTAAATCAATGATTACCAAATTATGAGGTGTAGGGCGTCTCAACACTGACTCCGAAATTGACCACTAAAAATATTTAGTTTATGTAATGCAACAGAAGACAGTCAGAGACCACAGACACACTGGAGGAGATGGTCAGAGACTGCAGACATACTGGAGGAGATGGTCAGAGACTGCAGACATACCGGAGGTGATAGACAGTGACTGCAGACATGCAGAAGATGTTATTGGAGACTGGAAACCTGCTTCAAAAGAAAGTCAGACTAAGGAAATGTTGAGTGAGACTGCTAGATATCATTGCTGTTACAGCCCCTTTCAAAATCAATGCTCCCACTTACATTATTGGGTTTTGCAAAGGCAAACACAGTCATTATGAGAAAAAATATAAGTGGAAATAGCGCCAAAAAGTGTTCTCATATAATCAATAACACAAGCTGCTAAACCTTACTCTTATAATAAAGGTTACAATAATAAAACAAAAAAAGGTAGCGCTATCAAATTAAATGTACAAATTAAACAGTGGTAAAATTAAACAGTGAAAAATGTAAATACAGTGATTGCCAATGAACTGCAGGTTGTACATCAAAGCCAAAAATACACCCTTGTAAAATCTCATAGTATTAAAATCTCAATAGGTCACTGAGGCACTCATACTGAATATTGGACAACCATAACTCTGACAACCTTTGTCAAGGTGAACAGGCTTGTTAGGCTGATGGTTGATAAGCTATAGACCTGGACCTGTCTGAATTCACATAGTGTGCCTGAATCTAGGTGAAACAGCTATTGCTGTAGCCACTCTTTTGAAGCTCTGTATTGATATTAATTTTGCATGTCAAATGTGAATTGGAATTTTTGCTTTTATAAGAGGCTAACAGCAAAAGTGATCTTTGTGAGAAATCTCCTTTAAAAGCAGTACCTCTAATATATCTGGTGATTATGTAATGTTCTAAGTCTTATAAATAGCTCATACATTATTATACCTCCAGCGTTTATCATTCTCACCATTGATGAAAACAAACATGTAAATTCTCAGTGACCCATGTCATGTACTCACTGTGTTCAATTCAGCCAGATTTATGAGTTATTATAAACAGCTCTTACATTGTCCATCCGGATCTACCTAAATCACTTATCCATGTCTTAAATTACACCTAATGTTCCTTTCACCTATCAGTTTATTGGAAAAAGTATTAGTCCGTCCTGACTTTCTCTTAATATACCCACAGTGCCTATTCATGTAATCACAACTCTCTGGTACTAATATTCAAAAGCTATTTCATTCTGTTTCATAAATGTTCAGTATTTTGTAATTCAGAAATTTAGCAGTAAAGACTGTACACGGGGACATATGTTGAATGAGTTTTATGAAGAATACAGGCAAAATATAGACTGAAGACCTAATAATGTAATAGGACCATTGATTATTACAGATTTCTGTGGCCCAGTGTTTACATATGGCTCTACTGACCTCACCATTTGTTTCCTGGGTATAGATCTTTAATATTTTTTTTTTGTTATTATTAAAATGTTTGCTTCTCCAGATTTAGACTGGAGTGCATTGTCCAGCTTGAGCCCATATAAGTATGCATATCTCAAACCTGTGGGACCACTGACAATCACTGTAGTAGCCGCCTCTACTACAGTGATCGCCAAGATCTTCAGGGTCCTGTGCCAAGCAATGTCCCCTCTGCACTTTCACAAGAGGCTGTTTGCTCAGCATTGCCACCATTCAAAGAACACCTTGGGGGAGATTTAATAAAACTGGAGTGTGCAAACTCTGGTGGAGCTCTGCATAGAAACCAATACGCTTTCAGGTTTTATTGTCAAAGCTTAACTGAACAAGCTGAAGTTAGAAGCCAATTGGCTACCATGCACAGCTACACCAGATTCAGAGTGCTCCAGTTTTAGTAAATCTCCCCCTTGGTATTTTTATAGATCAATACAAGGTGTCCTTTGATTGGGTGAGGTGGGGAGGAGGGATAGTGATGCTACAATTTCTACCTCTTCCAATCAGATTCACTGAAAAAATACAAGGCGTTCTGTTAGTGGCAGCAATTCCAAGTTAGTGACCCTCTGTGGTAATTGTGCAGAGGGAAGCCACTCAGCAGAGGACCCTGAAGAGCAGGGTTATCACTGTTCAGTGTAGGTGTACAATAAAGAACTTACCTGGAGTTCAGCTTTAAAGGAGATGGATAATACAAGTGGCAAGACTGCAATAAGTATGTAGTTAACTGTATTAAAATATACCAACATATAGGAGACCACAAAACACCTGTCCCACAAGATCGCCACAAGCAATAAATATCCCTCCAAGCTAGGATATTGATTGATTATTTTTATGTGAGAGCTCTCCCCAAAGCTGCAGTAAACTTGACGTGTCTCTGTTTCCGAGCAGCTACTCAAGTTTTCAGGAAGCACGGGGTAACAGGTTACAAAATACGAGGGGCATTCAAGTCAAACTGGGACTTTTAATTTTACAGGTAAAAAATGGATGCTAGCATGGCAGTACTACATGCAGTAGTAAGTGGCAAGTGTGTCCTATTACTGATAGGCAAGTGTACAATCCAAATGCACACAATCCTGCATTAAAAATGGGGTGCCTTGAGGTTTCTTCAGGGGTGCCTTGTCTAAAAATTGGCCAAAACTTGTATGCAAGTCAGCGGGTGGGAGAAGCCTGCTTTTTAGTTACACAAAACCATAGGTTTTCATTGTGCACCATTACGACCTTCTAGCTGCCGGTGTCCTGACAACCAATGACATCCTAGTTTGACCCTTCCCTGCCCCTCTCCATCAGTGCTGGGGTCACATTAGCTCAGTGGTGGAAAAAAATTGAGGGAGAAGAGAAACAAGGGAATACTAGTCAGTATCAGTGTGCAAAAGCATATTTGTTTTGAAAGAATAAATCACCTCTAATGTTGGGTGTCCTACATTTGTGGATGTTGCTGTGTTATATAAAACTATTAGAATAGTTTTTCACATTTTAGTATGGGGTGCCTCAAGACTGTCCATAATTTTGAAGGGTGCCTCGGGGCTGTCCATAATTTTAAAGAGTGCCTTGACTGAAAAAAGGTTGAGAAACACTGCTCTAGAATAATGAAACAACAAAAAAAGATTGGTTGCTCCATATTATCTCCCCATAGTTTCCATATAGAACATTGTGCTTCATGCACAGCCACACTAAGTACCAGAAGTGTTGCTCTACACTAACTGTAGCCACTTAGTCTTTATTCTCTAAGTTTTCACTTAGAGAATAAAGTACACACGGCTTAGGTCCATTTTGTATGAAAACAGTGTTAGCTTTTCTAAGATCAGTATTTATACTTCTGTTATTCCTCTAAGATTTATACATGTTTCCCATCAAATAAAAAAACTGAAAGCAGATGTTCTGGCACTTAATATTTTGCAAGTTGTGTTTTCGACAGACATGCAGTGGTGTGATATAATAAAATTTAACATTGTCCAGATGCATAGGAAGGACTTGAAGCCACATCTTCTGGTACAGGTTTAAAAATGGCACTCTGACTGCTGCACAACTATGGATTTCTTCCTTTTATCCCGCATGTATGCCTGTTTAAATAAAAAAAATTCTGTAAGTACTCAGCAGGAATTGCATATATTTGTCTAAAAGCTGTAAAATTACAAATAATGGATAGTGTGCTTTTATTGTCTTTATTTAGTTATCTTCAGACACAAAAAATACAATTTTAAAATATATTTTCCTTTTTTAGATTTTGTTAGATACAGTTTAACTATAACACATGAGTGTTGTATATTCTTTTTCCTCCAAGAAGTGAAACTAAAGGATTCCTTTCACATTTATGTGTATTAAAAAAGCCAGTTGTTTACAGAGATTAGTAGCTAAAGATCAAATTTATCCTCACAGCTAAATATGGACTGACTCATTTCCTTTCACCTCCCATCTCTGCCTAAAGGAGTCATAAAAAGTTTGAGTCAGAGAAAGAGAGAGTCTAAAGGCAATCAGCTTCTGCTGTCCTCCCTCTTTAGAAGACCCACAATATTTTACAATCCTTTGTCATGGCTATACCGTGTATGAAATGTTAATTGATAAAATAATAATTTGAAATACACAGTAAAAAAAGTTTTAAAACCTTAATAATATATAAAGAAAATTAAAGCAAAAATGACTTAAATTCATGATCATTTCCCTTTAAAATAAAACAGATCTAAACCTAATAGGAAAAATCTAAATTTTAACGTTAATAATTTAAAATTTGCTTTTGAATCATTTTAAATTTGCAGATGTAATCCTGTCATGAAGGTCCTTGTTAAGGCACTTCCTTTTATAGGAAGAGAACTGTCCCCCCAATTCTATAAAGTGAAATAAATTTGCTCAACCAACCAGAATAAGCTGTTAGCATGAAAGTCTATGCACTGAAAATTCAAATAAAAAAAACAGTGCTGCACTATAAATAAATTAATGAAAATCTTAAAACAACAGGAGGTGGTGGGTTGGTACTTTTACCTAGCTGCCTGCATCTTTTTATATACTACTGAGCATGCATGTGTCTTATATCAAAATTGTTATATAAAGTGAGCACTTTGATGAGTTTTTTTCTTTGAGCTGGGTGCTTGGCAGTGCTTCTAAGGCTGGGTCTGCAACCAAATTTATGGTTCGTTTATGGTTCCTTACTGGTCATCCATAGAGGCTGTATCCATGAAAGTATCCACCTGCAGCTCCCATTCGATTTGGGCTTATATCTCAAATTTTCATTGACCCCTGTTATGAGGGTCAATTCATGAGGTGAGCGCATACTCTTGTTGGATCAGGTGGAGGTTTTTCATGTCACCCTTGCATTTGGATTGTGGACTTATTATCTGAACATATGCTTTATTATTTGAACACAAACTTTGTCGTAATTATCACAAGACTTATTTTGTATATTTCATATGTTAAATTTTTTAGTATTGTCACATCAGATTTTCACATTTTTTATTGATTAACAATCAATTGTCAACTGCATTGTCACCCTATTAAATGCTCCACTTGTGGAGTTTACAAGTGGTTGTGCCAACACACATTGTATAGGCATCGTCCACTGTTGTCACTATAAGGTCCAGATGGATAATGTGCAGCGGACACTGGAGTAAGTGCTTATAGGCAGGAAGTGGCTTAAAGAAGCTTTACTACTGTGAGCCTGGAGAGCCAATTCTGGGTGCATTCTGTTAGACTGATGCTTGAGAAAAGTTTAAGCCCAAAATGGCAGTTCCATAGCATTAATGCTACCTATTGCACCATTTTGTGGTGAAACTACTATCCCTGGACAAAGTTTTGAAAGCTAAAAAAGGTCAACAGGCACACAGCATTCCTTATTATGAAACAATATACAGTCAGGGTTATTCTGGGTTACAAGTTCTTGGGTAGTTAATGATAATTGCTAGTGCAACTGTTTATGGCACTGTTGACAGGTGTTTTTACTAAAATGATTGCTTGGGTACAAAGAATTAACACTGTAACACTATAACTAAACACAGTGTATACTTCAATGCTGGACTTCTACTGAAGTCAAATTTATCTGGAACTATGCTGTATATGTAGACAGAGACAAGTAATTAATATTTTATTTTAGTAAGGAACAAGTTTATTGAATAACTGGGGACTTTAGTGTGATGTAGAATTATGATTATTAATGTATTAATGTAAAAATGTGAAATAAAGGTGGTTTTACATAGTCTATAATCTGTTCCAGTATTAAAATATACTAGTAATTGTGTGACATTTATGCAATGGTAATCTAGGCTGAGTGACTTTGGGTCTTTAAATGAAACACTATGGTATACATTACTTCACAGTCAGATGATTATTTTACCTGGAAATGTTCGCCATCTCACTAAATTGATCTTGAGGGAAGATCATAAATTGATCATAAAAAGCTAAAAGGAAGCAGAGAGGGGGTTCAACATAGAGCACTCGGAGAAGATGCAAAACGGAGGCTGATTATGGACATTGAAGGAAGAAAAAGGAGGAAAATTGATGACTGAACATGGACTTGTGGAGGGGAAGAGAATAGAGGAATCAGGATGGCAATTGGTTTGAACCAGGGGGGCACAGAATCGTCAGATTGACAGAAGACCATGGCATGGGGTGGAAGCAAGATTTTGGAACGTTGAGAACAGAAGATAGATTTTGTGATGAAAAAGACATGAAGCTGAGCATGAGTTTGTCAAGTACCTGGAAATGTGAAAGAGAGAAAGCACATGATGACTGATGGAAAGGGAAAAGAAGGGGAGAAGTGGGCTCATCAGGAAATGGGCAAGTAAAAGAGAGGCAGAGGAAATGATTATGGACTGGTAAGGAGAGAGGAGACAGTGAGATTTGATCATGGACAGCAGATAGAGAAGAATAAGCTTGATCTAAACATGGTCCTTGGGGTTTGGGTAGGAGTAAGGCTGAACATTGTTGGGAGCATAGAGCAAGAGAATTATGACTGGGGGAACAGGTCATGAACAGGAGAGAAAGGAAGCAAAGCAAGGGCTGTATAGAGAGAGGAATCAAAAAGACAGTCATGGGCAGGATAGGGGATGTGTGGGAACAGCATGTACAGTATACAGCAGTCTCTGTATGTCTCTGTTTGTTTTGGTTTGAGTCCAAGGTGTGTGGTATTAACTAAAAACTAAAAAAGATAAATTAGAAGAGATTAACACATTGATTATTAGAGGCTGCCAGGAGGAAAATATATTGTATTTTTGGTTGGTATGGCTAGCAGACAACATCTAAAACATTTGTATAGGGCTGGATTCAAGTGTTCTTTTCATAGACCTTCAGCTCCATGGCTGCACTTTGAACACATATTAACAGCCAGAGAGCATGGATCATAGGGCTACTTATGGAAGATGAGGAGCAGAGCAGCAGAGAAACCATTACCATTAATTTGGTTGACATTTGTTCCATTAAGGCCCTCTGAGACATAAAACAGTGCTGTCCCTATATGATAGGTTGCAATCTTTTTTATTTAGAGTTGGATGGAATCCCACACAGTGAGAGTTCTGAGGTAGACTCTAGATCAAGGACTGTAAGACTGGACCCAAAACAAAGACATTTCCCCCGGCAGTGGCGGGAAAGGGGCTTTGTGGCAGCACATTGTGATGGCTCATTTGTAATTAAAAGAAAGATCATACTGTGTGTATCCAAAATGGGAGGCTAAATATGTTAAGTTAAATTTTTTTTCACATAGAAAAGTGGAAATGTTAGACAGTTATATTTGGCATTTGGGACAATGTGTTTCTAACAATATTCAGTGTCTGTTTTTCCCATTCATTTCATTATAAAATTATTTCTAACGCTAAAGAGCAGGACTATACTAAGACATCATTTAATCCAGTTATGTATGAATTTATTTTATAGACAGCAAGCACAAGTACCTGAATCTTGATTTCAGCATCCCGTTGCAAAAATGAAATTTGCTAGAAAACCAGGTTCTACTTCATTGTACAGTGCTGTACTCTGAGGGAGATTGAAATAATGAATGGAATGATAGCTTCATCAGTGTGTTTCTGCTCATTTGTTGCCCAATGAAAGGTTGGTGAGGCCAAGCACAAGCTGTGTTGACTGAACAGATTTTTTACTTTTTGTCCATACCACCTTGGTCCCATACCTATTAGAATTACATTTGGCTGCAATTACAGCTGTGTTTCATTTATGAAAAAAGTTTACCAGTTTCGCATATAATGACCTATCAATTTACAGTATGCTCATTTTTCTTGGCAAAATTGCTCCATCTCTTGCAGGATGGATGGAGACCTTTGCTAAACACCAGTGTTTAAGCCTTAGCACAGATTCCCAATTGCATTGAAGTCTGGGCTTTCAAAGTGTTTTACATTTTAACTGTATGTTTAAAGTAATTGTCCTGCTGAAAGGCAAACCTCTGTCCCAGTCTCAGGTCTCTCAGGTTTCTAGAACCATTTTTAGTCCCTACCTTTCTAAAGCTACCACCATCATGCTCAGCTATGGGGAAAGAGGGGTTCTCAGCGTGATGAGCAATGTTGTTATTTTTCAAAATGATGTCTTGGTGTAATCGAGTAAGAAAATATTTTGTCATGTTTAGTCTTTTTTTCATATTTTATATTTTGGAAAGGTCAAAACAGGATTTGACATAGGTTTTTTTTTGGCAATATACACTCACTGGCCACTTTATTAGGTTCACCTGTTTGATTGCTTGGTAACACAAATTGCTAATCGGCCAATCACATGGCAGCAACTCAATGCATTTAGGCATCTAGTCGTGGTGAAGACAACTTGCTGAAGTTCAAACCGAACATCAGAATGGGGAAGAAAGGGGATTTGAGTGACTTTGAACTTGGCATAGTTGTTAGTGCCAGACGGGCTGGTCTTTCAAAAACTGCTGTACTGGGATTTTCAAGCACAACCATCTCTAGGGTTTACAGAGATTTGGTCAGAAAAAGAGAAAATATCCAGTGAGCAACAGTTGTGGGACGAAAATGCCTTGTTGATGTTAGAGGTCAGAGGAGAATTTTCAGACTGGTTCGAAATTATATAAATTCAGCAGTAACTCAAATAACCACACATTACAACCAAGGTATGCAGAATACCATCTCTGAATGCACAACATATCGAACCTTGAAGCAGATGGGCTACAGCAGCAGAAGACCACTCAGGTGCCACTCCTGTCAGCAAAGAACAGAAAACGGAGGTTACAATTTGCACAGGCTCACCAAAAGTGGACAATAGAAGATTGGAAAAAATGTTGCCTGGTCTGATGAGTCTCAATTTCCCTAGATATGGTTATATGTGAACATTCCAGTAAATCAGCAGTTTTTGAAATACTCATACCAACCCGTCTGGCACCAACAACCACGCCACATTCAAAATCGCTTATATCCCCTTTTTTCTGCATTATGATGTTCGGTTAGAACTTCAACAAGTCATTTTCACCAAATCTAGATGCCTGAATGCATTGAGTTGCTGCCAAATGATTGGCTGATTAGCAATTTGTGTCACCAAGCAATTGAACAGGTGCACTTAATAAAGTGGCCAGTGAGTGTATTCTTCTTCCTTAAAACCTAGTGTCATGAATTGTCCAGGTTATAGTTGTACCATAAAATAACACATGAAAGAAAAGCAAAACCAGCGCTCAGGTCCATACACGTCCTAGGAACATGGTACCAGTCACTCGCTGAGGTGCAGCACTCTAAAGATCGGGGAATCTTGATAATACTGGAAAAAAGCAATTACTGTGATAAAAAAAGAATTTATTGAAAATTACAAAAGTGTATACTCACAAACCAAGAGTCATAAATAAAAGCAAGGAACCAATGTGACAGTCCCAGTAAATGGTGGTCTTGCGACAGAGTGTGCTAACGTGTTTCGGGAGATGAGCTCCCTTCCTCAGAGCTGAAACAATTAGACCTGTTTGAAGCCTATATAAGGGAGCAGGAGGTCATGTTTCCCTATATAGGCTTCAAACATGTCTAGTTGTTTCAGCTCTGTAGAAGGGAGCTCGTAATGCATGAGGAGAGTGCGCCTTTTTTTGCTTTTTTATAGTTGTCCCATGGATGACTTCTCCCACTTTAGTTGTGTATTCCTGTAGCTCCTATGTTTAGGGTGTAATAAAATGAACAATCAAATAATATATTTATGCAAAACAATTTATTTTTCTTAACCATGTATTTAACTTTTTATAAAAAAGTAGCTACAACCAAAACGTATGTTCAATTAATTATTAGTGCTCTACAGTAAACATTGCAGCTATGCTAAAGTCAAAATGCACCCTATTTACATGTCATTTATTGATATAACTTTGTGCATCTACTTTTACCAGGCTATTTCTTGGGGGGGCTGAGTCCGTGCAATGCACAGTTAATTTTGTTATGCTTTGTGTGAATAAAGATCCAGCTGGCTAGGGTGGTGCTTGGACCATGACAATACTCTGGCCTTGGTTTTTTACAAGGATTTACACAGTAAAGCAGTTAAGTGCAGAAAATAAACAGCAAAAATTAGAGCCCCTCAGCAGGTAGACCAACAATTTAGAAGCAAAATGCTCATGCATTACCAGAAAGTACCTTCAACACATTTTGCATTTATGTATCTATAGCACTCAGGCAGTGAACCAAACAAAATACTACTGTGAAATGATTCTGTCTGGTGGGAATCAGCAACAAAACCATGGGAACTACATCAGTCACCCATATGAAAGCGGTTTATTGACCCCTATGAGGTATTATAGTCTCGTAATGCTAATGAGTGTGAATGTGCTTTTGTAATCTGAGCCAGACTTGTTCTATATACTCCCCGCAGGCTATTTTTTTGTCACCTCCTTTGACTGCAAACAATTCTATCTTTACAGATCTATAAACCTCAGAGTAACCTTGTCGCTATAGTACTTTTTGAGCAAAGCATATCCTGTAAAACTAGAATGTATAAACTTGTAGGCAGCTGCCTGTGGGTGTCATCTAAAGTGATATTAAAGCTTATTTATTTTATACAATGCTGTCATGTATTCCTTATCTGCTCTGTGCATTAGTTTTGCACAGAAAAGCCTCAATCCTCTTCTTTTCAGTCCCATGCCAGCACTCCTGGCTCCTCCCCCTTGATTAGTGCCTCCAATAGCACTTGTGCGTGCTCACTCCTGAGCCCCACTCTATGCATCCATAATACACAGAGCCCCACCCTCCTGCTCTCTCCTCATTGGTTCACTGACTATGATTGACAGCATTGGGAGCCAAGGACTCCCACCATTGTGTCTCAGCCAATGTGGAGAAAGAGACAGCCAAGACTCTCATGCACATTGCTGGATCAAGAAGGGACTCAGCTGAGGTTTGGGGGGGGGGGGGCTTGTGGGGGTAGCAACATACAGAAGGTTTTTTACCTTCATGCTTAGAATGCATGAAGGTAAAAAAATCTTCAGCCTTTACAATCACTTTTGTATTTCTGCTGTTGTATTCACTGTGTAGTTATGCAGACTGCTACAGACTGCCCAGGATGGGAAGGGGTTAACTGTGTCTAGACTTTTTTCCCTGGCTTTCTGAGTCCTGCCCTTGCTGTAAGCCACATACATACATGGGAGGGCACATAGCTCTCTCTTTCTCTGTTCCACATGGGATTTACAGAGGAAGATCTGGTGCAACATGTAGTCCTACTGGTGCATGTGGCTCCCTTATGGACTTTGCTCTCTGGAAAGGTATGAATCTGGACAGCCTGCATTAGTTAGTTAGGGCTGGACTCTGTTTCATATGTGCTCTGCTGTTGAATCTTTGGTAAAACTGGTGTTTCAAGCCTCGTCTGAAGTTACTCTACGGGGTTGCATGATGGCTTCTGGCGTATGAAAGATCAAGGGTCAGTCAAACACATGTGGGGTATGAAGAAAAACTACTAAAAAAGGTCTACTCAGTGAGACAAACAGGAGTAATGCAGTTTACATGGGTAACCAAGAACTAGTGCAGCCAGTTGTGAAGCATGATACCTGGTATGGTAAAGGTCCTTTGGTAGCGAGGGGGTCTGTGGACCAGGATTAATACACCTGTCATGTTTTTATTGCTGTCTGCACCCCAGCTAGGAAGATTCACCCTCTCCATAACCACCAAAAGTGAAAATGCCAAGTTTTGGGTTGTCCCCAGAACTGTAATAGAGGGGAAATGCTAGTTCTGGTGACCCTTATGATGACCTCACTTTGGAGGGATTACTTCATCACTTCCTGTTTTAGTTATGTTACAAGAAGTGAACTAAAATCTCCCCACTGGGACACAGATGGCAAAAAATTAAACCTGACAGGGGTTATAACACTCCTTTACTCTATCGAAAATTAAAAAAAGTTTTGCCTGTAGTACAGATTCCCTGAAGAACTTTCATATTCAGTACTTCCTGGAGTGTCAGATGCCTGCATGCTTTGGTTCCTTCTGTTGATTCCTCTGTTACTACTGTGTCCTGTAGTGACAAATGGGCCGGGAAGAGGATCTGCAGAATGTGTGTGTAGGGTATAAAGAGGCCACTGATCTGCAAGAGAGTGAGAACTGGATTAGCCTGTGGCAGGACAAGTAGGTATATACCCTCATCTTATGCAGTTCTTCCTTTTGACTTTTGTGACAGAGTCACTTCTATCATACAATTTTAAAAGAATTATTGGATCACTGTGGGGCTTATTTATGAAAAATGTCTTAACAACACTTCATGATGCCATTAGAAACCAGCTTCTATCTGCTATTTCTACATTGAAGTGTTGGTAATAAAAGAACAGTTCTTATTGGCCACTATGGACATTTTTCTGCATACATCTTAAACTTTAACTTTATTGTATTTAAGCTATAGATGAGTTCAACTTTTTAAATGTACTTACTGACAGAGTTGATGACATGCTGTCACAGATAAAAAGGAAGGATTTTGATGGAAGCTGAGAAAAGTCTCTGAATTATGATACAGGAACAAAACTGCTTATTAAAAAATCCAATTAACTAACTAGAATGATTTATGTTTTTGCCAGTGACAGGTTCCTGTAATTCTGTATCAGGGTATGTTTGCTGTATTGCCCTGGAGTTAGTTATTTTTAGGCAGCAATAAAAAGATGAAATGCCTATGTAATAAGCCAAGAACTATACATAATTTAATAGATGTTTCACTTTCATGCTCAGAAAATAGGTGATTAGGTATTAAGTAATATTAATGGCATAAAGAATATCATAATGGCAAAAAGGTAAATCTAACACTTTATCCCTTGATTAGCCCAGACCTTCTAAGGTGCCTACCTTGCCTACAAGAAGCATATTCAAGTTCAACATATTTTATGTGCTCTTTTTATTATAGTTGCCATGCTATTTCCTTTAATTCTATAGCACATAGAAAACATCACAGCATTTTTATCTGTCTACAGAGGCAACTAAAGTTACCTACATGCTTCAAATACTTTAAAGTGTTTCTAAAATTCATAAGGTTTTTTACCTTAATGCACTCACTGTATTAATGTAGAGCCCACTAGTGTATGGTAAATTTATTTTTGGCTCATGACAGTGAGTGAGCCTGACTTTCTGTGGGTTCAGTGTGAGGTCAGGCTAGATGACTCAGCAGGTTGGTACTCTATCGCCTCCACCTGGTTCTGGAGGTCCATGGAAACTTCCAGAAACCAGTATGCGGAGGGTGGAGACCTCAATCTGCATATTAATGGAAGTCTGACCAATGCCAGACTAAGAGGCCCTGGTAGTGTGGTAGACTTGCCCATAAATATGAGAGAGTCATGCTAGCAGGGGAGGTGGGTGGAAGATGGATTGCTGAGAAGTGTTGCTGTGTGGCCTGGGAGGGAGCCCCAGAGGAGGGGGGTTCTGCTCCCAGGCTGGAGGTTGGAAGCTGAGGAGAAGCTGAAAGAGGGAGCTCTACTGGCCTGCCATCCACCAGGGAAGGACAGCCTGCAAAGCTTGGAGAGGAACCAGCCCAGCTAGAAGGCCTGAAAGCAGTTCTATCCACAGCTGCAGGACAAGGATAGCGTGAGTACCTCTACACCCCCAGGGCCTAGAAGGAAGAGGTTTGCTGGATGCAAGTTCTTGCAAGTCTTCAGGGGACAGTTCATAGCTTACGCAATCCCTTGTCCTGGAATCAGATACAGTAGCCAGCTGGGCTGCTATTCTGTACACCAAGGGAACCAAGAGCTCCTACACATTATCACGCTACTAGAAATCCACCAAGCTCCTAGAAGGGGATTATTTTACTGTAATGGCTCTGGCTGGGATGCAGTCAAGTGTCTGTCTTTTTTTTCTGTGCTAGAGCAGGAAACATCCGTATTCTGCTATTTCATCAATGAAATATGGCATCCCAAAACCCTTTACCCTATCCAAGTTCAACCCCTTAATAAAACAAAAAACCCAAGTTCATGGATGGTTTACTGACTTTGGATGTGCAAGTGGGGACAATGTGGGTTGCCTGGCCATGCAGTGCATAGGATTCAAATCCAGCGACCCCTAAGGGGGTAGTGCTACATTTAAAAAAAAAAAATTTACTGCCTGTTTCTCCACCTCCTCTCCCTAAACACTTAACTGAATCCTGTATTGATCCAGCGCTGTGCCCGTGTGCGGGTCTTCTCTCTGCTTTCTCCTTTCTCACAGGCTTGGCTGAAATTACTGAGAGACCTTGGCTCCTACCACTGTCAGTCAAATCTAATGAGGAGGGAATGGGGTGGATTTTTGCTGTGTGTGTCAACGGACACACACACAGCCTGGCTCAAGAATGAACCCGAACATGTGTCATCAAAGTAGTGGCTTCCTATCGAGGCAATCACAGAAGAGGAGATGCCCGGAGTGCCAGTGGGGGACCCCAGATGAGGAGGTGTGGGGCTGCTTTATGCAATGGCAATAGGTAAGTATGACGTGTTTATTATTTTAGGGGAAAAAAATTTACTTTACAATCAACCAACCAACCAACCTGTGTGTGAGCAGAGGTGGAGGCAGGTAGGCTGAATGACCCAGTAGATTAGTGATCCCGTCAGTGGTTTTTAAAATATTAAGCCATTTTCTTGCCATTATGCTGACCCTCTAGCAGAATTACTTTCAGTCGCTGACCCAGGCCAAATATGCAGATAAAGACTTCTGACTTTTCTACAAATCTGCATATATATTTTGAGTCACTGGATCTGTGCTGAAACCAGTAGATCAGCACAAGAGCCAATTAGCTAGAGCTTTGCGAATAAAAGATTTAAAAAATTTGCTACAGCAAAATATGCTGACAAGCAGACTTTTTTTGTGTTCTAAAGCTGGTCATACACGCTGCAGTCTGATTGAAGAATCACCTTTAGCTCTGCCATCAACTAGGTAGCACAAGGGCCTTCCTGATTGAAAACTAATTAGATAGATTAGGTAGGTCCTTATATTACATAGTTTTGGCAACTCTAAAGTTGATTGTACAAAGATTGTATCATCCGATTGTAACATATAATTATTTAACTCCTATTAACTGCAGTGCACATGCACAAGATTTACACCATTCCAGCCTGCCAATCAAGATGGCATAAAACTTCAAACCTGGAAGAAAACCAGGTAAAGATGGAATCACCAGTGATGAAGGGGAGAGTGGATATCATTGCTCAGGAGAATGTAGCTTTGCAATGTAAGAGTGCCATAATGTGGAAATATAGTGTACTGAGCACATTTTGGCAAAAAACTGCCATGGGCCCAAAGTTTTTTATGCACTTCGATCGTTTGTTCCTGCTTTAATGGCAGATAGTCAAGGAAATCACTGTACCTCCAGTTATGGTGCAGCACGTGGCTGAAGTGGTAGTGCCCTCAACAGAAGTTTATAGCCCTATGTAAACTACTAATCTAGTGCCTTGTTGCTTACCTGGAACCTTCCTTTCACATAGGTCAACTTAATGGAGCAGGGGGGAGCAAAAGAAAGGTAAGTATAGGCATCTGTGTAGGTCTGGATGAAAGAAAACAAAAAAGGGCGCACTCTCCTCGTGCATTACCGTGATAAAAAGGAATTTATTGAAAATGACAAAAGTATATACGCACAAACCAAGAGTCATGTAAACAAACAAGGAACCAATGTGACAGCTCTGAGGAAGGGAGCACGTCTCCCGAAACGCGTTAGCATGCCCTGTCACAAGAGCACAGTTTGCTGGGACTGTCACATTGGTTCCTTGTTTGTTTACATGACACTTGGTTTGTGAGTATATACTTTTGTCATTTTCAATAAATTACTTTTTATCACGGTAATGCACGAGGAGAGTGTGCCCTTTTTTGTTTTCTTCCAGTATTATCAAAATTCCTCGATCTTTAGAGGGCTGCACCTCAGCAGATGACTGTTACCGTGTTCCTCGGATGCTTATAGACCTGAGCGCTGGTTTTGCTTTTTTTTTTTCTCTTGATATCTGTGTAGGTCTGCATTATAGTGTACCTGTTAGCCCATTATCAAAGCACTGTTTGAGATAATACATAGTTGGTAGTAAATTTCCCTATGTTATTTCCGCCATATGACATTGTTTTCCTTTATTGTGTCATGGATTCCCTACATGTGACAGATTGGGATCCACAGAGTTTACAAGGAGCAGTCTGCCTGTATAGAGGATCTTAGTTTCCCATACTGAGTAATGATTTCCTCCTAATTCTCTCAGTATTCTGTATGTTTTACATCAGTTTTATTCCAAACAATTCTGCAGCAAGGAAGGACCTCCCTTCCTGAGATAAATAAATCTCGCCCTCCGCTCTTCATGTTTACCTTCCATTTTACAGTCTTTCATTTGCCATTTTCAATGATCTGAACATTTTAGATTAAATTTACTTCTTTTGCCGGCCCACTGTTTGTACAAGAAATGTCAGGTTGAGTCTCCTTCTATTCATAAATGGCGCTTGATAAATATATGATAAACTTACCCAATTTTAGTATTCTAATTTTGGAGATCTTAAACAACCCTAATCCTCAAGGTATCTTTCATTTATAAATGAGCTTAGCACTTGGCAGGATATTCAGACTAATAAGTTCTCACTGCAGAAAAATGCACCATATTCATTTCTTTTTCTCATACCCACATTTCTGACAAAATGCCAAGCATTGTTCCTGCGGAGCATATTATTTATAGAAATGTGCTGGACATAACGCCAGGAAAAAGCCACAGATCTGACATGTCAACGCTGACCAAATGTGTAACGATAAACAAGTAATCAACTATAGGGTTCATTATTTCAAGCAATGTCTTGTTTAAAAAAATAAGTTTGGAAAAGATCAATGTTGTCGAATTCATTTGGGATTTCCACCATGACCAATATTTTTCTAATGAAAATAACTGTTTATTGATTAAACCCTCTATTTAGTGAAATCAATTCCTGAAAGACACAATTCTTCAATTGAAAAGACTGTTATATTGGAAGATCGGATTAGATTGTGCAGAAGCTCTCAATACATGACTAGGATATAATTAAAGAAATCAATGTTTGGAAGTTAATGTAAAAGAAAAATGCTACTTTAAAAAAGTAAGCATTTAAATACTTGATCTGTTATGACAGGGTCTATTTACATCTCGGAGGTCAGACGTTCAGGGCTTGATTTAGGGTTTAAGGGTTGGGGATAGGATTACAGTTGACCTGTGCTTTGCTTTTGCAAGGCAAAGTAATAGCTTCAATTTAAATTCATCATGTTGTCTAAATTAAAGCCTCTATGTTAAAATGTGTTTGTAAATCAGAAAATATATATTTACCTCTCCTGCCAACCACATTGCCAAACATGGAGAGCAAATCTCTAATTGAAGTTTCTCCTAAAACCAACGCTTCCACGAGTGCTGTGCTCACCACTAACCTCAATTTCAAGACAGGACACAATATTGACATGGGGGTCTTCGGGAATAACCAGAAAGTGCTGCACGGAAATAGTGTTGGCTTCCTTAAGTGTCAGTTTTGCAACAGACTTTGTGGGATGATTTCTCTGTGATAAAGTATATTTTTTTGGTGGCACTAGCAGCAGGAGAGGTAAGTATTTACATTCTCCTCTATAGGGGTATGCTTTTATTTCAATTGCAGACCAGAGACAGTGTTACTTTAAAGGGAACCTTGCTGTATGCAGTAACCATTAGCCAGGGCTGCTGTTAGAAACCACAGGGCTCATACAGCCAACCTGACAGGACCCCCCCGCCCCCCCAAAAAATACATATCACTATGCAGTTATGAATGAACACAGTGAGTGATCGGTACTGATCATTGTGTTCATTCAGGAAAGGAAAGGGTGGTAAATAAGACATATTTACAAGACCCTTCCTCACTCTACATCCTATTGTGTGCTTGCAGCTGCCAGTGGGAAGAAGGGGAGGGAAGCCGGCAGTACTGCAGGGGTAGGGGCACACAGGGGGAATGTATAGTGCACAAAGAGGGTGATGGGTGTGGTGGGGGCAATTACTGGTACAGATACTCTGTATAGCTCTCTCTGCAGCAGCTGAAAGCCAGAGGGAGAGAGAGAAGAAGCCAGCTTTCAGCTGCTGCAGAGTCATATAAAGGATTGGTTCCAGTAATTGTCCCTCCACCCCACCATGCCGATCAACCTCCGTGCCCACACCCAATGCACTGGGCTGCCTGGGCCCCCTGCTGTCCTGGGCCCCATACAGGAGGACTAGTGGTACCCCCTTATGCACGGCCCTGCCAATAGCTATATAGTAAAACCCACACCCTCATCCTAAATTGCTAGGGTTTAAACCCTATTACCTTTTACTTTGAAATCTATTAAGGTACTTGCACATAGTACTGTCACTACTATATTACTACAAATGAAAATAATTTTTTAAATGTATTTTGCCTGTATTTGTGCCCGTGTTTGTGTGTACACATGCACAACAACAAAATAAATTGGAGCTCTCTAAATGGAATCTTACCTCTTCAAATTAACATTTTATTTGTGTACGTGTGTATTTGTGCATATTTCCACGTGTATGTGTATCGGCAAATTAGATTTCTGTGATTTTTTTTTCAATCATCTATACACAGTGTATGTTGTACCCATGTGTACAGGCACACTAAAAACAATGGGCTGCATTTAGATCAGTAAAAAAAACCCTGCATGTCTACAAATGCTGCGTTTTTAGGCAGCAGTGTGCAAAAGGCCATACTCAAAATAACAAGAAAAATACTTTCTTCAAGTAACACTCAATGATGACACACAAGCAGCTAGAAGTCGGAGCCCAAGGTTAGCATTTTTCCTCACTTTTGTGGGTAATGTTAGCCTTAGCTATAGCTCTTGGATGCTGTGGCAAGGCCCACTTTAATTTAAATTGCAAGCTCACCCTTTGAAAGCCTAATATTCCATTTTTGGCATAGAAAGAAGTGTAAATCCACCCTACAACTTTTGATATATCTCTCAATGGCATCAGTGATTTCTCTCTCCCAGGTCTGCACACCAACCGCAACCAACCAGGGGTAGAAAGCTGGAAAAAGGACAGATTCTTGAAACAAAATGTTAGGACAGCCCATTACATTGCATCCCAATGAAATATGAGAATGAATATAGGTGGATTGACAACTCCACTCGTGATTGTGTGCTGCATAGTAAAGTGAGCCTTATATTTATACTTACTCCTGGTCTTGGTGAGAACTTCTAGTTCTCGTTTGGATTGTTTTAGCTTACTTCTGAATATTTCCATAAATTTCTGTATGTTGGGTACATATAACTATGGTAAACATGACGTTGGCTAAGCCCAAGTAGGCACAACGTGGGACATTGAAAAAGTGAACCTAATCACTGGGCATAGAGGTGATAACTACGACAAAAACAATACGAAAGTTCCCCAACATTCGATTCAGCTAGTCAGCACAGAAAAGAAATAAGGTTCTTCTAACATTTAGATTGCAAACAGACCTTTGGTTGCATTCAATACATTTAAAACCAAAGAAAGAAAAGATTTATTTCAGTCAGGCTTACGTCGGAGGTAGCCCTTTCCTCCTTAAAGCAGAGCAACACATTAGAAGTACAAACTTGTTCAAGACAGTAGAAGACCTCTACTGTGCCCCAAGTGCAACAAACTATATTACCAAACCCTTCTCCTCTTCCCGTTAGATGCAGCTCACCTTTGTGTGCCAGAAGACATGAATTGCATGAGCATATCTTCAGATGGTGGTGTCTTTTTTTGCTACAGAAGTTGTTACATTTATTTGTGGCAGTGAATAGGCTTCTATACGTGATAGTCTCTGACACACAAGCATGGCCTGATCTATGGGAGTGCTTGGGTGAGCTGAGTTCCCTCCCCCAAAGATTTCATTCATGCCCCCCCCCCCCCCCGGAGGACCAGTGACTTTGGTGAAGGGCTGGGGGGACACTGCTCAGCTTGGTATGGCTGTATGGTGCCCGGCCTCAAGGTGTTTGTGAAGGGGGGCTGAGGGCTCTGATGTGATGCGAAACTCTGATGTGATGGGGTGGGCTGTAGTGTGAAGGGGCTCGGATGTGATGATCAAACTCTGGAGTGAGGGAGGGATCTGATGTAATTAGGGAGACTATGATGTGAAGGGGGGCTCTGATGTTAACAGGTGACTCTGATGTTAAGGTGGGATCCTGGTATGAAGGAGGGCTCTGAAGTGTAGGGGGCACTGATGTGATGAGGGGACTCTGATGTGTAGGGGGGAGATTGAAGCTCATCACTTTGATCTACAGATGAATGAAACAGAGTAGATACAAATGTAACAATGTATCTCTCTATTCTACCTATGTACAATGTTTTTTTAAGTATCCCCAGTGAAGGTTTAAAGACTATTTGTGAAGAGGGGATAGATGTCTCTGTTGTGATGTAGGACTGATGTGTTTTGAGGGTATGTCCCCTGACATTGTTACTTTATCCCCAGATCAAACAGTATAGATACAGCCCTGCACACGAGTGGTTGACTGTTTCTAGGTGGTTGACAGTGATAGGTAAGAACATTTACTGGAAAGATGACTTACTTGGGGTCTGTTTACGATCTAGTATAGGTCCAGTGTTATGCATCCAACACTCTCCTCCTATGTGTTCAATACAGACGGTACACCTTGCTAGTGCCAAGACAATATCCCCTACACCATTACACCACCACCACCAGCCTGAACAGTTGATACAAGGCAGGATGGATCCATGCTTTTATGTTGTTTATGCCAAATTCTGCCCCTGCCATCTGAATGCCTCAGCAACCAGTCTGCCCATTCTCCTCTGACATCAAAAAGGCATTTTCTTCCACACAACTGACGCTCACTGGATATTTTCTCTTTTTCAGACCATTCTCTGTAAACCCAAGAGATGGTTGTGCATGAAAATCCCAGTAGGTCAGTGGTTTTTTAAATACTCAGACCAGCCGGTCTGGCACCAACAACCATGCCACATTCAAAGTCACTTGAATCCCCTTTCTTCCCCATTCTGATGCTCGGTTTGAAGTTCAGCAAGTCGTCTTCGCTACGTCTAGATACCTAAATGTATTTAATTGCTGCCTTGTGATTGACTGATTAGAAATTTCTGTTACCAAGCAATTAAAATGGTGTACCTAATAAAGTGGCCAGTGAGTGTACTTTGGACATCCTACTAACCAAAACTGTGATACCTCTTTAAAATGCACATCCTAGAAAACATTACACCCACAGGTTCTGACTAACCAGAAAATGACAAAACTAGGTTAATTTTCCTTTTGGTGAAGTAAAAAGTACATGACAAAGCAATATGCATTCTTTTGGAGGGCAAATAACACAGGAATGGTGCCTATAGGCTTTAATCTGTAATGAGTAATGTTCATACAGCTCAGGATGCAATGAAGATATACAGCTTGGATAAAAGATTCAGTAAACTTACATAATATCATGTCATTGGTGCTCTATTTTTATTATTTCAAAGTGCAGCAAAACCTGTTCTGAAAGTTGTCTCAATTCCCAGCAGCTGAGAGTAGTGTACTAGCCAGTAAAGATAGTGAATGGGTCCAGTGTAGGATGTAGTTATGTTGTGTATATTGGGCGATTGCTGCCCAAACCTACTTCTTAAATCTGATCTCCACGATTAATGTCCATCTACATTTACATAGTTCGTTTGGGCCAAGCTGGGCATACTGTATTAACTGTATGTAGCCTCTGCTACATACAGTATACAGCACCAACAGTGAGACAGGGACTTTCCGTACAAAATAGAGTCAAGCTGAGTACTGCTCAGTCCATTCACAGGAAACGTTGTATTTTATGAATAAATACGTTCTTCTGATTGGCTGAGTCGGAGAACATGATGTCATCCACAAACCTCTCAGCCAATCAGAGGAAGACTTTGTATAGGGACGTTAAACGTGGAGATCAGCTTTAACAGTATATAATATTTTCTTTTAAATGCTTTTTGCAAAAATTAGAGGGAAGCAATAGAGAAGAATGTTTTTCACTTCACACTTTTTGATGTAATTTTCTGTTTTGCCTACAATTGTATTTCTGCCTGCAGCTGTACAGATATCTTTATTTAAGAGATTAAGGCAGGCCATACATGGGTTGAAATATACACACATTTTCTTTAGAAAATAGAAAATTGTGTGCATTTTGTAATCCAATGGTTTTCTTTCCAGGTCACAGCTCATACACAATTCTCCCATCAATCATTAGAAATTTGTTTGCTTTTCCAAAAATTTCCAACATGCCCAGTCATTGAATTCAATGGCAGCATGAAAATTGGCCAATAATGCGGCCCATTAATGGTGCGAAATTTGAACGGAAATTCTTAGTTACGATATTCGAAAGAAAATTCTTTGGGAATTCAACCCATGTATGGCCTGCATAAGCCTCCTACTGCGAGGAAGATCTTTGTCCAGTATTTATGTATATACAGTGTATGCATGCATTGACAGTGCGGGGCACTTATCAATGGCTTTGCTGCTATTTGTTTTTTCTTTTTTTACTGATGAAAATCTTTTTTGACATCTGCATCTGTTCTCTTTTAGCAGCTGATTGTATCTTAATTGTAAGTAGATCCATAAATTCCCAAACAGCACAGTGGGGGAGATTTATGCCCCGTACACACAATCAGAAAATTGGATGACAAAAAATGCTTTCGGAGGGATCATGCAATAATCTGATTGTTTGTACACATCTTTCGACAGCTGATCACGACAGTTCATATGACAATATCCGAAGGAACAAGCACAAAATTTTTTCTCGTACGATAACAGCGTAAACGATTTTTGTTTAATCAGTACAGTAGTCTCCTGAAAAAAATTGAGAGACGAAGACCACATATGCTCAGAAACTAAAGAATACATTACAATACAAAACAATACATTACATCACTCCCAAAGTTGTATTCTGTTGTTTGAAAATTTTCGTAACTGTAGTAACCTCTTCATTTTTGATATGAGACTAGCATGCAAAAAAAAAGAAATAAATAATAAGTCGTCCGACTATCTGATCATGTGTAATAGGCATTACTGAAACTGGTGGACTGAGAATCTGGTGCAGCTGTACATAGTAGCCAATACGTTTCTAACATCAGCTTGTTCAATTACCGTTGAGAAAAAAAATCTGGAAGCTGATTGGTTTCTATGCACAGCTGCACCAGATTTTGCACCATGCAGTTTTAGTAAATGACCCCAAGTATTTGTGACAAAAATTAATGTCGCACAGCCAAGAAGTCCTATGAATTACTTCTTAATTTAGTGCACAGATATGGAACTTTTCTGCTTCTATTCTTCCTGGCCATCTCCCCCCCCCCCATTATATTGTTCCTTTTCTGCCCATCTTCCCCCACTAGTTGCTCTATTGCTACAGCTTTTCTCAACAGCAGATCCTGCAAGGTATCACCATTAAAACAGTAAATGAGACGCAATCTGCAACTGACGCGTGCATTGCAATCAATTTACTGGATGCAAGTGATGTGACCAAATCAAAACAATAAATGTCCCCCAATAAATTCCAGGTTTAACTGATTACCATTGTGATATGTTTCTTGGTATTTCATTTTAATACACAACTGAACTTTCAGTTTAAATCAGCTAAATACACTCCGGATGCATTATAACTAATGTGTGTACCAGGGGCGGACTGACAACTCATGGGTCCCCCGGGCAATAGGAGATCATGGGGCCCCTGTGTCCTTATCCACATTCAAAGCACACCCAAAAAAGCCTATAAAAGGTATCGGGATTTTTGTGGGGCCCCCTACTGACCCCGGGCCCTCGAGAAGTGCCCGAGTGTTCGAATGGTCAGTCCGCCCCTGGTGTATACAATCGTGCCTTTCTTTTTGTCATTAGAAAGCAGCCACAGAATAGAAATGTCTGTCCCTTCCACCTTGCTGTAGAGAAGCACCTTTGCACTCTTTGTGGAAGCAGTGGTCTCTTGGCAGAGCATACCCCCTGCTGAGTCAAAGTCTTCCATTCAACAGGGAGCATGACATTTGCCAACTACAATGTTTATAAGAAGGTCCCCTTTTTGTCACTTTATTTCCTTATTCTCCTCCTTCTCTGATAAATTTTCCCATCTCACTTTTCACACCTCTCTTCAGTGTTTTTCGTTTCTATCTGTTCTCATCCTTTGTTATACAACCACTAATTTATAATTTTTTTTCTATACTTAAACAGTAATGTGCTCCCTTAGCACAAAATAAACTATGCCCAGTACCTACCTACCAACAGACATTTATACCATATAGCTAATGTTTCCCACTTTAGTGTGATATATACAATGGACATTTATATGTACCATTACAGTTCTCTTTATGCTACCATATACTTATTAAATATAACATATCTCTACTTCTTTAATAAAGCACAGTGGCTAAATGGTTAGCTCTTCTGCCTGGCAGTACTAGGGTCGTTGGGTCAAATCCCAGCCATGGCACCACCTGCCTGGAGTTTGCATGTTCTCCCTGTGCCTGCGTGAGTTTCCTCTGGGTACTCTGGTTTCCTCCCACACTCCAAAGACATGCTAGTAGGTTAATTGGATCCTGTCTAAATTGGCCCTAATATATGTATGCATGTAAGTTAGGGACCTTAGATTGTACACCCCTTGAGGGTTAGGGACTGATGTGAATGTACAATATATATATATGTGTAAAGCGCTGCATAAATTGATGGCGCTGTATAAGTAAATGAAATAAATAAATAAAAATTTTGACAGATAATATTAACCCCTTGACACCTAGCGCACGCAAATATGCAGCTGCATATTCGCGTGCAATTAGAAAATACATATGTGCTGAGAGCGTGCGCCCTGCATGCTCCCAGCCCCGTATGTCTGTGACTCACGGAAAGGTCCCGATCTCCCCTTTCGATAGGGACCTTTTCTGATCATGTGACTGCCCTGACGGTGAATCACAGCGGTCACATGACCCTAAAAACCTGCATGCCTCCTGGCTTCTGAAACTCTTAAAAGGCCGGGAGGCGCCGGTGTGAAGTGGTTAAAAACAGGAAGCTATATATTTTATCTGTTCGAAAAGTACAAAATACCTGTTGGTCCTGCCAGAAATCCAGGGAAATCCTGAGCACTCTGCAGTCTTATCTCTCTATGATGGGGGAGGGAAGGGGTTGTAGTCCTAACAAACATATTGTGCTAGGGTGACAACACTGCTCCTCCATATATACAGTACGGCAGGGTTTTTTTCTCAAACAATAGGTGCAGGGACTCCCCACTTTTGAGTAACCCCTACCAACCTCCCAGTACTACTCCTTTTACAGAGCCAAGTATCTTTTTGTGGTGCTAAATAATTTGTATGGAATTTGTTAATGATAATAGGAAAAGCAGAAAAATAGACCCCTCCAACAATGGACACCCAAAACAAGATACCACCCTAGCGACAATAGTTCCCCCCCAGTAGCCACAACAGATCCCCCAGTAGCCAGCATCAATAGACTCTCCAGCAGTCAGCAGCAATAGACAATAGGTTGTTGAGCTTTATCCACAGTGTTGGCTGTACTGAAATCGGGTGCCGTTTGTGAAGGTCCAGTGGTGATCCATAAGGGGAAGAGTGCACAGAGGAGCAATTTATGTATTACCCCCACTAATAGGGGAGATGCTTTGTTTGACCTGTGTCCACATATAGGTCCATGCAAGAAGGTGAGAGTCCACCTGGAAGTCTATGTTCACTGTGGTGATTCACATGTATTGAAGATTTACAGCACTGGGATTGTGGGTGCAATCACCAGCAGGAAGATTTTTCACTATTTGGATTTTTTTGAAGAATTGCATTTATTTTTATGTTTTATCATTTGGGATTATCAGTCACATTTTTGTTCGTATATTTACATGTATTGATTCATGCTAGCAGTGCGACACTTTCATTTGTTTTAGTCTGTTTTTTATGTTTACACACATAACACGTGTTTACAGCAGCTCATCTATTATTATTCTCATTATTTGTCAGCGCACGATTTTCTTTTGCCTTTATAATAAACAATAGACATCTCCCTCAACAGTAGATTCCTTCCAGCAACAACTGACGCCCATCAACAATAGGCCCCCCACCAGCAACAATAGACTTCCCCAGCAACAGTAGACCACCACACAAAAATAGATCCCCTTCAGTGACAATAGATCCCTCAGCAGCCAGCATCAATAGACCCTCCAGCACACCCCACCATCCCTTGTCATTACATACATTCAGTGATGGAGATGCCAGAACTGCATCCCACCACGTTCCCGCTGAAAAAAAGCCCTGCAGTATGAAAAAAAGCCCTGTAGTATGGTGAGCATAGAGGTATGTGTCCTTGAATGTAGACAGTATGAGTTTGGGGACACGGACCTTCACCCATATGGATGTCAAATTGGGAGCAATAGTTGTGTCTGTGCTGCATCCCAATTGACATGAATACTCTAGGAAGTGTGTTAATGGCAGGATTACAAGGTGATAGTAATAACCATGCACTCCCAAATGGCCAAACATATTCCATTGTACTGGAAGGTTATTTTAGGCAGTAAGAGAGACTTTAAAAAGGTTAGTTCACCTTTACAAAAAAGCTTCTATGTAGTTAAGGGGCACCAGTAGATAAAAACAGACTGTGCTGCTATGAACTATATTGAAGAATGTACCTGCTATTGCTGGAAGCTATTTTCGCTCCTCCAGAAAACTGGCCAAAAAAAGAAAGTCCCATAGTCTGTGTTCCCCTCGTCCTGCCCTGTTGATAGGATATTGCTATGACACTTCAGCCAACTCTCCAATCATTGATGCTCACCTCCACCATCAAAACTGCAATCTCTCTTGGATTCAAAACCCAACATATGCACTATTTCTCATCCATTGCAGTAGACTTTTGTTCAGTGTCACAGCCATGGGATAGACAGCACCCCACGCATTGGGGGGCATGGATCCGAGTAAGCGCATGCTCTTGTGATGGAGGAGGAAAACACTACTAGTTGGAATGTTGGCTGAATTGTCATAGAAACATTTTGGCTACAGTGCAGGACAAAGGCAAAGCCGGCTATTGGAGCTTTTCAGGCAGGCTTCTAGATGGGCAAAAATAGGTATACAGGCGTACCTCGGTTTACGAACGCCTTGGTTAATGTAATTTTCAGTTTAGGAATGAAAATCCATTGAAAATAATGCCTCGGATTACGAATTGCTTTTCGCAATACAAAGTAAGTTTCCCCAGGATGCATTGCATCTGGGGGGTTTATAGAGCCGGCCCCGTGTCTTTAAAGTGCACTTTACAAAGAGTTTTGAACAGATAAGACTTTTTTTTTACTTTTTTCTGACATCCGGAATGGATTAATTGGTTTTCAAAGCATTTACAATTTTTTTTAATCATGTCCCTGTACAGTATTTATGCCTTAAAGTGCACTTTATAAAGAGTTTTGAACAATTAAGACTTTTTTTTACTTTTTTCTGACCTCCAGAACGGATTAATTGGTTTTCAAAGCATTTAGAAATTTTTTTAATCATGTCCCTGTACATTATTTATGCCTTAAAGTGCACTTTATAAAGAGTTTTGAACAGATAAGACTTTTTTGACTTTTTTCTGACCTCCAGAATGGATTAATTGGTTTTCATTGCATTTACAAATTTTTTGTTAATCATGGCCCTGTACAGTATTTATGCTTTTAAAGTGCACTTTATAAAAAGTTTTGAACACATAAAATACTTTTTTTATATTTTTTTGACCTCCGGAACAGTTTAATTGGTTTTCAATGCATTCCTATGGGAAACCGCAGAACGCATTAAACATCCTGCAGAACGCATTAAATTCGTAAACCGAGGTACGCCTGTATTATTCAATATTGCTCATAGCAGCACAATTTGGTTTTTTATCTACTGACGCCCTTAACTACATAGGTGTTTTGCTTTTTTTGCAAAGGTGAATTAACCCTTTCACCTCCTTGTGACCTCATTTTGAATCTTTTTGTTATTCATTGAAACATAGATGCTTCAGTATTTTGCAGACATTTTTGCCTGACTCTGCAGCTAGCTTTAGAGATCGCATATGAGAAATGCTCTAAATACTGTGTCCGATGGTAAACGTCAACCTCCTGTTGATCCTTGCTTCTCCTTGGCCTCAGCATAAACACATAAATATATTATATGATGTATATTTTGAAGGCCTTCCTTGCACTGAAACTTGATGCATTTAAATAGGACATTAGACCCTTGGTTTAATGAGGCATTCTCACTTACTACTGAGCCAAGTGATCTCTTTATTATCTTCAGTAGAGCAGGATACATCTCTATATCTGCCACAGCAGACGGACGCCCTTTGGAAGCCCAGAAATAGCGGATAAAGGACAGGTGGTTGCTACAGTATGACAGTGAGGGGACAAGAATAGACCCCAGCATGACTTCAGCTGTTAACCTTTCCTCTACTACTGATTCTTCGCAGTTATATAGACATGAACTGCATGAAAAAAAAAACAGGAATATAAACACTTCTTTATTGATGTTATGTAATGGAATGTACGAGAGTTTGTTTTGTAGATATTTCATTTATTACTTACTGAATGTATTTATTATGTTCAGGGCTAATACTTCTTTTTTATTTTATCTAGGTAATGTGGAATATTGATGTTTACTATTTCCATTTCACATGAAACTATAGCTTTCTTTAAAATCAGGGTGGATAAAAATTGATGATTTTTTTAAAAAAAATTAAAGTAAAAATCGGATTTTTTAAATTTTAATTGGATTTAGTTAATTTAAATTGGATTTTTTTGATTTTTATCAAATTTATTTTAATAAAATGCTTCTGGAGTAAAAATCTTTCTAAAGATAGTTTTCTATTTAAGAACATTAATAAGTTTGTTTATTCAGCATGAAATGGAGCTTAGTTATGTAGCATGAGGCTGTATATTCTGCAATGTTTAAATTTTTGGTAAACCCATTCAATTAATCCAAGCTCTGCTGAGATAACATGCATTGCATTTATGCATTCTCACAGTAACCATGAGAGAAAACATGAAATAAAAGAATCTGAGTACCGTATTTTCCGGCGTATAAGACGACCCCCTACTTTTCCTGTTTAAAATGTAGTGTTTGGGCTATACTCGCCGTATAAGACTACCCCTCTTCCAGTGCACACCAGTGGGAAGAATCGTGCCCCATCATTGGTGTCAGTGGGAGGAATAGTGCCCCATCATTGGTGTCAGTGGGAGGAATAGTGCCCCATCATTGGTGTCAGTGGGAGGAATAGTGCCCCATCATTGGTATCAGTGGGAGGAATAGTGTCCCATCATTGGTGTCAGTGGGAGGAATAGTGCCCCATCATTGGTATCAGTGGCAGGAATAGTACCCCATCATTAGTATCATTGGGGGGAATAGCACCCCATCATTGGTGTCAGTGGAATAGTGCCCCATCTTTGGTATCAGTGGGAGGAATAGTATCCCATCATTGGTGTCAGTGGGGGGGGGAGGAATAGTGCTCCATCGTTGGTGTCAGTGGGGGGGAGGAATAGTGCCCCATCATTGGTGTCAGTGGGGGGGTGGAATAGTGCCCCATCATTGGTGTCAGTGGGGGGGGAGGAATAGTGCCCAATCGTTGGTGTCAGTGGGGGGGGGTGGAATAGTGCCCCATCGTTGGTGTCAGTGGGGGGGAGGAAAAGTGCCCCATCGTTGGTGTCAGTGGGAGGAATAATGCCCCATCATTGGTATCAGTGACACCAACAATGGGGCACTATTCCTCCCACTGACACTTGCTGACCCCTGTTCCAGTACGGTGCTGCTGCAGCCAGCATATGTGGTTGCAGCAGCAGCACCTAAGCACGGCACACTTACCTGCATCTCCACTCGGTTTTCGCGGGGCCGCTCAGCTCCGCCTCCTCGCCGGTGATTGGCCGCCTGTGTGCCTTTCCTGAGCTACAGTTCTGGCGGCCAATCACCGGTGAGGAGGCGGAGCCGAGCAGCTGCGCGAACATCCAGTGGACGAACCGAAGGAAGGAGCAGCCACGCTTCCTGGAACGGATTGTCGTGGGACCGGAGCCAGGTAAGAGACAGCAGCCCCTGCCCACCCCTGTACTTAGTTTCCCTTCTGTTGGAAGGGGGGGGGCGGCGGCACCGCCCCCCTAAAAAGTGTCAGCATGCCGTTACCGGCGTATAAGACGACCCCCGACTTTTGAGAAGATTTTCAAGGGGTAAAAAGTCGTCTTATACGCCGGAAAATACGGTAGTTCTCCAGCTATGTGTGATTAACCTAAAATCAGTTCTGATATCGCTGTTTTACTAACCTGACAGTTTATTAATCTAAAAAGGAAACCTTCATTTGGTTTGCAAATATTAAAGATTGTAACTACCAGCAATAATGAGTTGGATTCCTTACATTACACCTGGCATTTTAGATCCATCAAGGCAGTGCCTGTTAGCGGGCATCCACTCACTTGCTGCCACCACGTCCCTCACCTTGTTGTGTCACTGCCACATCACCAACCATCCCATTAAAGTGAATGGGACTGTCGGTGAGTCAACAGCTGGTCAGAGGAGGAGTTGATGCGGAACAGAGATGACAGTTGCTCTTTAAAAATTATGATATGATTTAAATCAAGCCTTTTCACTAGTGATTTAAATCAACTTGATTTAAAACAAATCCACCCTGTTTAAATTGTTTACTAGACTAAACATAACTGCTTTGCTGACAAAACTTATTGGTCACAGATCTGGAGATCTGAAGCTCAAATTACACACATAGCTGGATGAGTGGAAGAGTGACTCATCACAATATGTGATCCTTGTTCTGGACAGCTGTGCAAAAAGTTTTAATGAAAGAGTGAGAGTCTCAAAGGAAAAAGCATATACTGAATTTGTTTAGAGAATGCACTGTAAAAGTAGTGCCATGAGTGTGCCTTTTGTTAAATGTTAAATATTTTATATAAACAAAAATGGAGATATTATAAAATCCGCTTGAAGATGCAGTATGATAAAGTTGAAGTCCAGTTTTACCTTTAGTTTTGAATAATACTGAAATGGATTACTCTGATTTGACTGCACACTGTGAGCTTCTTACAGTGCACATTAGAAGCTGCAGCAAGAGTTCCTGGCTGGTCCGCATCATCCAGCCTTTTCTCCCCCTTGCTGTCCCTGACCTACCCTTTTCCTTTGATGAATTTCAATCCTTTCTGTCATGGAGGCTCAGAATCCACATGTGAGCATTACCTAGGATGGTCTACATGCAAATTCAGCCTACCTAGGAACGCCCACTCCTCCACACTGACACCTGTCCATCTAGGCATTATCTCTTCCCAAAAGCCCCCCCCCCCAACCCCCCAAGCACTGCTTGCATCAGAGCTGAGGGCTGCTGAGAGAAATACTGAAGCAGGGTGTTGTGATGTTTTCAGGAAGCTATGTACATCACCCTGCCAGCCCCTCCCACCATCCATGATCTGCTTGCATTACATAGAGAAGAATAGGTGCCCCAGTGATGATGGCACTGGGTTTAAAAGAAGGTATACAATGAAAATGTAAAGGTTTTCTTTTTTTTTTTTTTTTTATTGTATTAGCCTGTGGATGAGGGGGAGGAATGAGGGAAGGCAAAATAGAAGCAGATTAAACTTCATCTTTACCCAACCAAAAATCAAATTGACAGAAAACCATTATAGGTCCCAGTTAAACAGTCAGTATTTCAATATCACATTCAGAATAAAACTTGCTTAACATAGTTTCCTACTTGAGACCCTTCTAAGTAGGCAGTTAGAACAGACCTGTCTCCTGAGCCTACTCTATTACTCTAAGGCAGTGGTCGCCGGATGTGGCCGCTTTGCTTGCATTTATTCAGCCCTTGGTGCACTATTCCTTCCACTGATACCAGGCAGTATTCCTCCAAGTGACATGAATGATGTAGTACTATTTCTCCTAGTAACAGTAATGATGGGGCACTATTTCTCCTCCCACTGACAGTATTGATGGGGCACTATTCCTCCTCCCACTGACACAAATGATGAAACACTATTTCTTCCACTCACACCAGTGATAGGACACTTTTCCTCCCACCGACACCAATGATGGGGCACTATTTCTCCCAATATCACCAATGATGGGGAACTATACCTCCCAATGACACCAAAGATGGAGCTCTATTCCTCCTCCCGCTGACCACCATGTCTGGAAATTGTTTACTTCCACTGACACTGAGGTATTTTCTACTCCCACTGGCCACAGTCTGGCCCCCCTAACGTCTAAAGCACAGTAAACTGGCCCTTTGTTTGGAAAGTTTGGAGAACCCTGCTCTAGGGGTAAGCAAACTTTGGCCAGCTATTGTGGAACTACATGTCCCATGTAGCATAGCAAGATGCTGACAGCCACAAGCATGACTCCCATAGGTGTGATGGGCCTTGCAGTTACGCAAGACCTGGATGTCTGAAATCTACTTACCCCCTACTCTAGAACCAGGTCCAGTGCTGGGACAAGGTCACTTAGCGCACAGAGCAAAGATGCCAAACAGCGCCCTATCAATATGTATGAGTATTATGTGTCAGAAAAAAGTCCTCTTCACCCCCTCCCAAAAAAAAAAATTTGAGCACTAATCTTCAAACTTACTCCTAAGCATAAATTTTCTTTGCAAACCGAAATTCTCCCCTCTGCCCAAAAAAATCCTCCTCTTCCAGTGCATATCCCTCCTCCCAGCTAAAAACCTCTCCCTCCCCGAATCACCCCTTCTAGCACAAATTCTCTACCCCTCAAATGTCCCCTCTGAGCATAAATCCTCTCCTCCCCCTCCAAATCTCCCTCTCCCAAAATGAATCTCTCTCTCCAAATCCCCTCTCCTAGCACTAATCATCCCTACTAGCAGCGTCGGGACAAGGTCTTTCGGATCAAAGATGCCAAACTGCTCTTCCGGGCATGATGTGCAAGCTTAGGGGATCCTACGCCCTGCAGTCTCTCACTTGTCAAAATCATTGCCACTGTCACAGAAGGAAGGCGCCCCCATCCCTACAGCAAACCATTGTGCCCTGGGCAGCTGTTCCTTCCGCCCACCCCTTGACCTGGCCCTGACCAGGTCACACCAGATTTAAATTGAAGTGCCATTTTGGGTAAGCATGGTAAGCAGTACATCCTATAAGGCAAAAAAATGTATGCATTTCAAATAAAGTTTGAAAAGTCTTAGCAGGCAGCTTCTTATGATGACCAGACACTTCTCAGAAGTGCACACAATTCTTTATCAATTAGGAGAACACAGCACTTTTTATCCATACGAGCCGAAGCCATTTTTTATCCCTGAACTTCAAGGATTTACATGTTATCATAGCAAGAAATCAAGCTGAGATGCCAGGAGGGCTGACAGCAGCTTTCAGTTGGAAAAATTCAAAGCGCTGAAATGTAAAAACTGTACAAGTGCGGGAGAGGAGGGAATGTTCTCACCAACTCATCCAAGCCCTTGGGTGGTTGGGCAGGTGGTATTGTCAGAAATAGATAGCAGCAGACCCTGAACACGCTATACATGATGCAACAGCTGAGATTATGACTGGCAAGAATGGAATATTCGAGTCCTTCTCTCTCTGAACTAAGACCTGCAGCCTTCTGGAAGATCTTTGTGAAGGTGTAGCAATTCTATGTAACGCTTTGATCCATTAATATTTAACAAACACAAGATTTTATGGAGATTCTCAGT
This sequence comes from Staurois parvus, assembly GCF_062004578.1. Taxonomy (NCBI): domain Eukaryota; kingdom Metazoa; phylum Chordata; class Amphibia; order Anura; family Ranidae; genus Staurois; species Staurois parvus. The sequence continues at coordinate 696,744 of NW_028318216.1, forward strand.
TTAATTAAGTTGCCTATGGCCATTTACTGTGTTTATGCCATGTTGTGCTGCTGATAAATATAGCTTGAAGGCACTTATATTATGTACTCCATATGCAGGGATGGCAAGCTGCAGTTGATTTACAAAAAGAGAAGAGCATGTTCACTATGCAAAGTGGATTTTCACTCAGCTTAAGTAGTGCTGTGTTCACTGTAAATACCCAATCATGATCAGAGAAAATAAAAAAAAAATTTGAGATTGCCTGTGATCAGATGGTTAAAGCCAACTTAATTTAATTTGCTAAGGTAAGAAAAAATTCACCCTGCAAAGTGAAAAGCCTAAAACTCCTTTAATAAATCAACCCTACCATTTCTCATGATTGGAAATGTCCTTTTAACAAATTAGATACACTATTTATCTCTTTATAATTTTTTTTTGTTTGGAGAAAGATATGGAGCATCTCATTGGTTCCTAGGAGCAAATGAAGCAGTCTCTCTCACTAAAGCCAATCATGCATAGATCAAAATTTGGCTGGTTCAGCAACGACTTGCTGAATTTCAATTCATGTATGGGCAATGGTTGTACAGAGGTTGATAGCTGCCCTGTCGTAATTTCCCCACTCAATCAGCACTGCAGGCTATAGCCTGCAACACTGATCAGTGTATTCTAATGTTGGGGAAGTCTCCCCACTGTCAAAATACTATAGTTAAGCGGGGAGGATTCCCCCAACCACATTAAGTGTATGGATGGGGGAATCAAGTCACTTTTATTCCTTCAACCTTCTGGTTAAAGTAAAAAGACAGACTCATCAAGGGTCTGTCTTGGACTTTAAGAGCTAATTTAAACTATGTGCAGTGACCAGAATTTTACTGCATTGTGTGTTCTATTCCTACTGCAAAGTAGCCCAGAGCTGCACTGCAGAAAGCTGCAATAAAGATAAAATGCAGACATGGTGCATTTTACTGCAGCACGGTCTACAGCATGTCACTATGCAGCAGCACAGTGCATTGTGTAGAGCAAGGGCCTGCCTGATTGCATACAGATCAGCTGGAAAGTGTGGGTACAGTAGGTCCTCATATTGCATAAATTTGGTAAATATAAAGTTGATTGTACAAAGATTGTATGGGCAATTTGTAGGGCATATGGTGACCCTTAAGCCTAGCACACATGATCAGAAAATTGTAAAAAAATACCGCTTTCAAACTGATTGTACAATAATCTGATCATTAGTACACAACTTTTGTCTGAAATTATTCAAAGGGACATGCATGAAAAATTTCTTGGATAATACCAGATCGTATAATTTTCATTTAATCAGCACAGTTTTCGTCTTAAAATACAATACAAATACATTACAATACATGACATCACTTCCAAATTTTTAATTTTAGCCTTTTCATTATTGATATGAGACTAGCACGCAAAAAAAATGGATGATTATTTGTCTAATATTCTCATCATGTGTACAGGGCTTTAGGCTAAGTTCATAACTCATTTGGTGGGACAGCGTTGGGCAGCTATTCTAGCGCAGTTCCACCACATGGGCAAGGTAAAATGCCTTGTCTCCTATGTGTCCAGTTTACACCAATGCCCTGCAGCAATGTGCTGGCACAGTGCTCTTAAACAAATTACTACTTCCTTGCAATGCGCAGCCAGAACTTGATGTCTGTGTGGCATCTCAAAAAAGTTTGTTTTTAAAAAAAGGAAACAGTGTGATGCACAAAGTTCAGAGCATCATCACTGCACCTATCTCGGCCCCAACATACCACAAACCAGCCTCGCTGTTGTAATGCAGCAGCTGGTGTAAACAAGTCCTTAGTTTCATTAGGTCAATGGCTACATTTTTGGAGGTTACATTTCTTTGGTTATTTTTTGGTGTTGTTCAACACTTACACTATTTTGCCAAAATATTGGAACACCCCTCCAAATCATTGGTGTTCCAATCATCTCCATGGCCACAGTTGTATAAAATCAAGCACTTAGATATGCAGACTGCTTCTACAAACATTTGTGAAAGAATGGGTCGCTGTCAGGAGCTCGGTGAATTCAAGCGTGGTACTGTGATAGGTTGCCACCTGTGCTATAAGTCCATCCATGAAATTTCCTTGCTACTAAATATTCCACGGTCAACTGTTAGTGGTATTATAACAAGGTGGAAGCAACTGGGAACAACAGCAACTCAGCCACAAAGTGGTAGGCCACGTAAAATGACAGAACAGGGTGAGCGCATGCTGTGTTCTCTGGAGTGACGAATCATGCTTCTTTATCTGGCAATCCAATGGATGTGTCTGGGTTTGGCGGTTGCAAGGAGAACGGTACTTTCCTGACTGCATTGTGCCAAGTGTAAAGTTTGGTGGAGAGGGGATTATGGTGTGGGGTTGTTTTTCAGGAGTTGGGCTTGGCCCCTTAGTTCAAGTGAAGGGAACTCTTAAGGTGTCAGCATACCAAGGCATTTTGGACAATTTCATACTCCCAACTTTGTGGAAATAGTTTGGGGATGGCCCCTTCCTGTTCCAACACTACTGCGCTCCAGTGCACAAACCAAGGTCCATAAAGACTGCGAGCCAGGCCTTCTCATCCGACATCAATGCCTGACCTCGCAAATGCGCTTCTGGAAGAATGGTCAAACATTCCCATAAACACACTCCTTAACCTTATGGACAGCCTTCCCAGAAAATTTGAAGCTGTTATAGCTTCAATATTGAACCCTACGGACTAAGACTGGGATGCCATTAAAGTTCATGTGCGTGTACAGGCAGGCATCCCAATACTTTTGGCAATATAGTAAATAAACAGAAATGTGAGTTGAGATGATCCAAGTAGCATAACTTTAAAACATATATGAGCAGACAGGGAAGCCCTTTAACTTTGCCATTTGTGCTAGTTGCTAGTGGATTGGCACTTGGGCAAAATATGACAAATATTTTCCTCCAAGTGCCATGACATCATAATAGTGGGGTAGGCTGCTGCTGGTAAAGACTAACATTAGAAACTGATTTGATGGGTGACAGAGTAACTGGCTACAGTTTACTGCACTTTACAAACTGGTCGGTATCTTTTGGCATTTGAGCCCTTTGTTTCACATTGAAAGATAGCTAGCACCGGTTAGAAAAGAATAAAATCCATTGCGTTCAATTCTATTACATCCAACCATTAATGAATTAAATGAAGGAGAAATAATTAACCTTATTCAGGATTGTTTTGCAAACTATTAAAGCAATTTTAAGACAGTTAACTGTTTTTTGATTATTCATTTGGAACTTGTTTTTGACAGACTAAAAAAATCCTATCACAACCTTTGACTGTATCAGCAGAATACATCAGTGAAAAGTTAAAGTGATATGAAATCCTCAGTTTTTAAAGTATAATTAAAGGTAAAACCTTTTCTTTTAGTTTTAGGCTAGGTTCACACTGATGCGGTACGGAATTTGCAGCGTTTTCTGTTCGAATTCCTCACCGCATCAGAATCATATCCCGTTCATGCAAACCACTTGTGGGTGTGTATGTTAAGTTGGCAACACCCCGAAATTGGTGCACAAAACGCGGTGCGATGTGCAGAATCGGATCTCATAGGTGTGAATACCCATGCAATCCGATTCTAGTGCGGACCCAAAAAAGGGTCCTGCACCTTTTGGGTGCGATGCGATTGGAGCCATACGTAATGTATGGCTCCAATCGCACCGCACACAAATCGCATTTGATTTGCACAGGAATGCGGTGTGGTTCCTGTGCGAATCACATGCGATGTACTGCACCACCTAGCCTGAGAAATAGAGGAGAGAAATTAGAACCCCTGTAAGGTTTTTATTGCTGTCTGTGTCCCTGTTAAGGAGATTCATCCTCTCTATTTGTCCCGTTTGCTATTATCATCGAAAGTGAAACTAAAAGAAAACCCCAAATTCGCCAGGACACTAATAGAGAGGAGATATTCCAATGGTAACACTGGTTTCCATGGCCCTGATGACAGCCATGGATTCCCTTACTTTGTTAAGGATTCCCTCTTACTCCCTGTTTTGTTTATGGCACAGGAAGCAAAGGTAAATCTCCACAATGGGACACACATGGCAAAAAAAAAACGGACGGAAAAAACCCTCCTCCCTTATCCAACATGAAAAAAATGTCTTTAGTTCTACTTTAAGCTCTTTCAGTGGCTGATTTAATTCACTTACTGAGTATGCAGCTTCTTTATCGTTTGTTGTTTTTTGATTTTTTTTTTTTTTTTAAATCTTTATTTGAAGTGGTGCATGCTGCCTGCTGTGCGGTGAAATGTGGTGACATCCAGTGCACTGCGGAAAAATGCAGACATGCTGCATTTTTCCGAACTGCACTAAACCGAACATCAGACCAGCACAGCGGTGTGAACGGGACACAAAGAAAACAACTGTTTACTATGTGCCCCAGTGTTAACTTGGTGTTTATCCAATGCAGATAAAGCCCTTAATTCTAGCCTATGTTTCAGTTCAGGCTGGTGCTATGACCTCTGCCTCAGATTTCTTGTTTTAGGGTGACTCCATATAAATATATTAATATAAATCCACTTTGTGTGCACCAAATCATTTTTCAAACCTAGATATTAATTTGTTAAAATAGCAATGACATCTTCACTGCGATGTACATAGTCTTGAGCAGAGAGCAAAGCTGTGGGAGGGGCTCAGCAGGTTCCGCCCATTACAGGATGCTGTCGATAACTACAGGAGGGGGTGGAGACAAGACCAGTCACCCTGCACAAGGACAGAGAACGGCAGTACAGGAAGCTCCTGCACAGAGGCAAAGTATCACACTGGATTACTGCAGAGATCTGGAAGAAATATACAAGGAAGAATACACATGACTGTATTGAGACAGTATTTGCTTATCCTGGAGTTCAGTTTTAATGAATTTGGCTGAATGTATAGTACAGTAACCCATTGCAAGCAATCAGAATTTACCATTGTTCACACAGCACTACATTAACCCCTTAGTGACTGCGAATTAAACAAATGTTAATGCTTGAACACAATTTTGCAACTCTGACATGCTAGTAAAAGTGTACATATCTGTAGCGCTACCTCCAGAGGAGCCACTAGTATTTTTGCCCAGGTTTCCCCATCTCTTCACCTCGCGACCAGGCACAAAGTATTTTTCACAGCCAGGTACACACACTCTTTCGCTCACTGTCTTCAATGACCAGTCTAAGGGATGTTTGTTTTTGGAGTTTTATTGTAGAACTGGGGATAGAGATAGGGAATTCAGTAGGATACTCCAAAATTCGAACTAGGGTCAAGCACTAGAGGGGTAGCAAAGCACACCAAGTCTCCAAGATCTCTCAACGTTTGTACTCACAAGGCCCAAGGACAGAATGGTAGCCTTCTTCCAAGTGAAACCGTACAGTGATACCAGATGGATCTTTGGAAGACAGATCTGCTCAGTCGGCTTACTGTAGAACCAGGTTCACTCTCTCTAACTTCAGGCCCTCAGGTCGCCCACCTGAGGCCTGCATGGCTGCAAATGCCAGACGAGGCAAGCCTTCCTCCAGCTTGGCATGGTTCAGTCCTCTCCTGGGAAAGATGCTGAACCCATGTGCTCACAGAACATAAATACCACTCCCAGCATGTAATGGGGCCACCCTCCCCTACAATTGGCTAGGGCTGTGTCCATATTCATGCTGTTCATTTGCCTAGCCCCTACCCATGTTCTGGAAGGCTCTCATAGCTTCCTGAAGGCGGGCAAAACTCAGACAAACTAATCAATTATAGCACTCTGTTAAACAGAGAGCCCGGGTAGATTTGCCTAACAGTCTCTCTGTTAAGCGGAGAAACACAGCTATGCCTAACCTAACTATATAAATCCTAACACCTAACTAGGAGCATGCTACATATCATTCCAACTACTTTTTGTATCCATGTAGATTATACCTTGTTTTTTTTTCAGGACAAATTGGGTTTTCTTCTGGTGGTAAATGGTAATGGATATCTTCTGATTCTTTTATTATCAAAGGAAAGTTGTCCGAAAAAAAAAATAAATAATAATTTAGCTGTATATTTCTTACCATAACTTACCACCAAAGAATGACACTAAATAAATTCTCCTGCCCCTTCCGATCTCAGCGATACCACATATGTGTATGTTAGTTTATGACTGTAGTAAGATCCAGAAACAATAGTACACAATTTGCTTTTTTTTATCCTACCTAAAACACACTGACACTAACTGACACTGATGCTAATTGGTTTTTTTTAACCAAGAAAAACAGAAAATAAGTGAGCGCTTATATGATGATATATAATATAATATATAATATATAATATATAATAGGCAGCAGCTGTACACCAAAAAGGCACCGTATCAAACCTTCAATAGCATATATATGAACAGGGGGGTGCAGCGCTGTATAACCAAATAGCAATTACACAATGGTGAACAGTGACTGTAAATTAGTAATGCCACTATAGGTGGCTCAAGGTGAGGAGAGTGAGAAGCAGTCCAGTAAAGGGGTGCTCTTAAGATCCAGGGTGATCTTCAAACGTCCAATATGCAGGACCATCGGGTGATAAAATATAAAGACTGCGCACTCACCAGATACGCAATCTTTATGCGCATTTGTGTGAAATTATCACTAGACCTCCTGTGTCATCATCCTGGTCTGGTCAGATCTGATCAGCATATCCCTCATGGCCCGGTAATTGGATGGATGCAGCTGTTCCGTAGATTTGGCCGGTTCTCACCAGAATTGTATGACTGTATAGACGTTTATCCAAAAGCGGGTTTTGTACTGACTGGAGTCAACTCTCGGCCCAACTTCACCGCCACCGAGACTCAGCCGCTCACCGGCGCCGCCTACTTCCCTCCCGGGGACGTCCCACCTCTCCTGAGCCCGCCGCTAGAGGCCTCTAGCGGCGGGCTCAGGAGAGGTGGGACGTCCCCGGGAGGGAAGTAGGCGGCGCCGGTGAGCGGCTGAGTCTCGGTGGCGGTGAAGTTGGGCCGAGAGTTGACTCCAGTCAGTACAAAACCCGCTTTTGGATAAACGTCTATACAGTCATACAATTCTGGTGAGAACCGGCCAAATCTACGGAACAGCTGCATCCATCCAATTACCGGGCCATGAGGGATATGCTGATCAGATCTGACCAGACCAGGATGATGACACAGGAGGTCTAGTGATAATTTCACACAAATGCGCATAAAGATTGCGTATCTGGTGAGTGCGCAGTCTTTATATTTTATCACCCGATGGTCCTGCATATTGGACGTTTGAAGATCACCCTGGATCTTAAGAGCACCCCTTTACTGGACTGCTTCTCACTCTCCTCACCTTGAGCCACCTATAGTGGCATTACTAATTTACAGTCACTGTTCACCATTGTGTAATTGTTTTTTTTAACCACTTGCCCTCCTGAGGATTTACCACCCTTCCTGACAAGGCCATTTTTTGCGTTTTGGCGTTGCATTACTTTAACTGACAATTGCACGGTCATGCAACGCTGCACCCAAATGAAATTTGCATCTTTTTTTTGCCCACAAATTGAGCTTTCTTTCGGTGGTATTTGGTCCCCTGCGTGTGTTTTTTATTTTTTGTGCTATAAAAAAAAAAGACCCACAATTTTGAGAAAAAAACAATATTTTTGACTTTTTGCTATTAAACATGCCCAGTGAAAAAAATTAAAAAATCTAAATTTCATCATAAATTTAGGCCAAAATGTATTCTGCTACATGTCTTTGCTAGAAAAAAATCCCAATACGTGTAAATTAATTGGTTTACGTGAAAGTTTTAGATTTTACAAATGGCGGTATAGATACTTTTTTATTTTTACTAGTAATGGCGGCGATCAGAGACTTATAGTGATACTGTGGTGGGCATTCTGACACTGTGGGGAACTGACTTGGTGTCAATGACATCCCCAGTGACACCAATACAGTGATCAGTGCTAAAAAAAAAGCACTGACACTGTAATAATGGCACTGGGCAGGAAGGGGTTAACATGAGGGGCAATCAAAGGGTTAACTGTGTGCTGGGAGTGTTTTACTAGGGGGTTGTGTCTGTGTGCTTCACTGTAAGCACACTGCTTTGGATGGCTGTGCTGTGCACAGCCATCTAAAGCAGTGTGCCCGAGCTGACAGGGAGGAGAATTGTTAGTAAACAAAAATCACGGGGCGCTGGTGAGTAATCACTGGCGTTTGTATACATGATTTTATGCACCTGTGCCGTCCTGTAGCAGTATATTTAGTATATTTAAACCGAACCCAAAATAAACGGACCCTCACCTTTGACCCTGACCGTTGAACCTTACCTTGACCCTAACACTGACCCTGACCTAAATCAAACCTTGGTCTAGCTATTTTTGCTTTTTTTATGTTTTTTATAAATTTACACACTTTTGTTTGTTTATATCTTTCTCTCTTGCAAGGAGAGAAAGATACAATATATCTATCTCTCTCCATTCAGAAGAGAAAGAAAGCACATGGGCAGACTATACATTACAGGTCACCATAATAGCCAATCAGAGGCTATCACAATGATCAGGTGACCAGGAACCGGGAGTCTCGGCCTCGGCTGTCAATCACCAGGTCCCAGCCAGTGATTACTCACCAGCACCCGGTGATAACCGAGTATCACCGACGGGGAGAGACCTGTGCATAAACAACACAGATCTCTCCCCCTCAGCTCCTGCACATTGCTTTGTATGGCTCTGCATGGTAGAGCCATACAAAGCAGTGTGCTTATAGTGAAGCACACACACAGCCCACATAGTGAAACAGCACAGAGTTAACCCTTTGATAACCTCTTCCTGCCTAGTGCCACTAGTACAGTGTCAGTGCTTTTTATTAGCACTGATTACTGTATTGGTGTCACTGGGGACGTCAGTGACACCAAGTCAGTTCCCCCCAGTGTCAGAATGCCTGCCGTAGTCCCGCTATGAATCACTGTTTGGCGCCATTACTAGTAAAAAAAAAATTCCAGTATCTATACTGCCATTTGTAAATGCTATAACTTTCATGTACACCAATTAATTTACACATACTGGCATTTTTTGTTTTAGCAAAGACATGTCGCAGAATACATTTTGGCTTAAATTTATGATGAAATTAGATTTTTTTAAATTTTTTTACTGGACATGTTTAATAGCAAACAGTAAAAAATATAGTTTTTTTTTTCTTAAAATTGTCGGTCTTTTTTTGTTTATAGTGCAAAAAATATAAATGCACAGGTGATCAAATACTACCGAAAGAAAGCTCTATTTGTGGGAAAAAAGGACGCACATTTCATTTGGATGCAGCGTTGCATGACCGCACAATTGTCATTCAAAGTAACGCAGCGCCATATCTCAAAAAATGGCCTTGTCAGGAAGGGGGGTAAATTCTCTGGAGGGCAAGTGGTAAAGGGTATGTACCCAATAACTATAAACATCTTACTTGCTCCCTACCTTATTGAAAGTGTTTTATAAGTACAAAAAATACCTGTTTGATCTCGCCAGAAATCTTGCCAGCTGATAACTTCCTATGCTGTCTGTTATCAGTTACTGTACATTGTTCTGAGGACTACAGAACGTGCTCCTCTATATCATGGAAGTGAAGGGGAAGTTTCAGAAGTCCTGTGCTACTTCTCATTTCCTACAATACAGTGAGTGAATGTTGTCCCCTGCTTAATCGGATTCCCCTGACTGTGTATGTTAGGAACAGCACTCTTACATTACATTCGAGTAAACAAAATGGGTTATCAGATCCAAGAAGAAGGGAATGGGGTGGACCGGCACACTGCCGCTCTGCCTGGACCGGATGGTGCCTTTAAATGACTTTTTCTAATCCCATTTCATTTGTAAGATTGTATCATCTTAAACTAGCATAGAAATGTTTAGTCTGACTGGGGCTGTATATCATGTATGTGTATAATGCTGATATACATTCAGTAGCTCGCTAACCTCTAGAATAATACTGTGTAAGGCAGCTTTGTACACATGTCATAACAGTTTTATTATACTGAAAAATGAATGTGATTTTATCTTGGGATACTTTTTATAACACCTGCTTTATTTATAGATCACTCTTTAGGATTTAACTGCTATACTGTTGATTCAAGTTATTTAAAATGATTTACTACAACAGAGCAGCAGTACCAAGCACAGTACGGCCCATACACTGGCACAGAATCAAATGGATTTTTGTAATATTCATTCCTATATTATTCCTCTGTATTGTAATGGTACTGCCCCCCTATATATTGAAGTGTTGCACAAACCATGGGCGCTATATAAATCCTGTACAATAATAATAATAACTGTTCTGTATAACTCGACATGCAGCCGAACCCTCCTATTCTGCAATAAACAAGACTGGATGTAATCTTGAAGCTTTATTAGCAAAACAGGATGAGTAAAACAATTGGGAAAAACAGATGAGAAATACATTCAGTCAATGTTTGAAACATAATGAAATATGTAAGCTGCAGATGGCAATAAGTTCATGCTCACCAGAGATGTTGCCTTTAGGGAATGTAAGTTTAGTCCACCACATACGTTGCAGAGAATTATGGCTGGTTCCTAGCCTTCAGTTCCCAAGATGGAGTCTGATCTCCCAGGATGCACCTATTTCCTTTTTTAAGAGTGAAGGATGATGGGAATTTTTAAAGCTAAACAGTCTTTGGCTTCTGCGAAACAGTACATTTATTCCAGACTCCATCTAGTGGCCAATTAATATTGCAGGGAGAACAACTTAAAGCATACGTTCGCCTTTGGGAACATGTTACATGTTCCACCTCTTTTTAGGGTGGAACATGTAGTATGTTCCAATAGCTGCACCCGCCGCCCCCTCTCCCTCTGACAGATAGTAAGGGGAGAAGTCTCCTTGTACTATCTGTCAAATTTGAAGACAGCGTGGCCGTACAGGGCTCTGCCCACACGGCAGCTTCATTCATTCACGGACTTCCCTGAAGGAATGAACTGCAAGTCTCGACAGCCTTAGTGGCTGTCGGCTCGTAGTTTTCAATGAACTTCAATGGTGCTGTGGCAAGCCACAGTAGTTCATTGAAGCTTCCTCTACTTGACCGTACAGTATATCCCATACAGCAAACAGATATTCTGAGACCTGCATGGCATCAGCAATCTACTGCACAAGCACAGAGGAATGTGGACCAGCAGGCGCATGCCATTAGTTGTAATTAGTTTCCAGTTGTAATGGCACGCCGCCCGCACTGGAAAACGCAACCGTACTGGGAACTGATGTTCTCGTGTTGGCTGCGTTTTCAGAAGAAGTGCAGGGACTTCTTCCCTGCGTGTCCCAGGGCACGGGAGTCCATTCAAATGAATGGGCTCTCGTGCCCGCGCAAAACGCGGCCCGCACGGAAGCATATATGTGAACCACTTCTTATGCAGTGCTTTACATATCGTACATTCACATCAGTCCCTGTGCTCAAGGGACTTACAATCAAAGATTGTATCTCACATACATACTGTACACATATTTAGACAGTTCACCTACCAGCATGTCTTTAGAGTGTGGGAGAAAACCGGAGTACCCGGAGGAAACCCACACAGGCACAGGGAGAACACGCAAACTCATGCAGGTAGTGTCCTGACCAGGATTCAAACTGAAGACCCCAGCGCTGCAAGTAGAAGTGCTAATCACTAAGTCCATGTGCTGCCCCAAATGTCTCCTAAGCTGGGGTATGATCTTCATCAGGGGCGGACTGACAACTCATGGGGCCCCCGGGCAATAGGGGATCATGGGGCCCCTGCGTCCTTGCCCAAACTCAAAAAAGCCTATGAAAAATGTACCAGGGGCATCTCATGGGGCCCCCTACTAACCCTGGGCCCTCGGGCAGTGCCCGAGTTTCCAAATGGTCAGTCCGCCCCTGATCTTCATCTAACCTACAATAATAGACAAAGGCAATCTGTTATATTTCATGTGTTTATTGCTCTGATTTGAACTGCTTGACAGAATAAAACATTTTTTTATAGAACTCAGCAGTTGAAGATCAAATTATGTGACCACCCCTCACCATATTGTCGCTTTGATTAGTTCAGTAACAACTTTTAATTACAGATTACAGAAAATCAGTCTGAGGGCAAACAGCATCTAGTGTGACCTCTCTTTAGAAATCCCATAATGCTTTAGGCTTCATTCACAAGGACACTAGTACTGCACTTAGGTGCCTGCTGATGGGAAAAAGGATCAGTTTTATCCTAGGTTCACATATATGCAGTGCGGTACATCGCATGTGATTCGCACAGGAACCGCACCGCATTCATGTGCAAATCACATGCGATTTGTGTGCAGGGCGATTGGAGCCATACTTTTTGTATGGCTCTAATCGCACCCGCACCAAAAAGGTGCAGGACCATTTTTTGGGTCCGCATTTGAATCGAAACGCATGGGTATTCACACCTATGTGATCGAATTCTGTACATCACACCGTGTTTTGCAGACCGCTTTTGGGGTGTTGTTAACTTAACATACACACCTGCAGTGGTTCTCATGAACGGGGTGCGATTCTGATACGGTGCGGTATTCGCACTCAAAATGCTGCGAATTCCGCACCGCATCAGTGTGAACCAGGGCTCAATGCAGTTTGATGCATTTACATAAACATACATCCATTGCATTTAATTGTATTTAGATGCATGTACACAACCATATTGTGTCTGTACGCGTCTAGTTGGACCCGCTGGACTCTACACATGGTCAGATGTGTTTACATGCGTTTAGACAGGTTTCTTTGTGTGAGTGCATTAAAAATGCAGGATGTTAGTGAGCAGGGACACAACTCTGCTCTATTTTTTTTTTTATTATTTTTTTACTCCAAATGCAGCAGCCACAAACACACAGGTCTGAAAGGCCATATTAATTTGTATAGTGTTGCATACAGATATATGAATGCTGCATTTGTAATGTCAGTGTGAATGGATCCTTTAGGCTAGGTTCACATGGCAACATGAGCTGCCATGCCTCCTGAAATGCAGGGAAAAGGTCCCTGCATCATATTAGAAATCACAGCCCGCATGGGAACTACAAGTTCCTGTACATGTGGTGTGCCATTAAGATTAATGGCACCTGCACACATCTCCTGCATTTTCTGTGCAGGTGGTTGTGGGAACAGAAGTGACCCTGCAGCAGCAATCGGCTGTTCAGATGTGAACCTAGCCTTAGGCCGGCCAGACATGAGTCGAATTCTGAACAAATTTTTTTTGGGAAAATTGGAAATTTTGTTTGTTTTTGTAATGCGATGATGCCACCATTGATTTTGAAATTCAGCCAACCAAGCCTTCAATTTCTCCTCATGTTGCTACAGAAAAGAATTTTTGTGGCCAAGAATTTTCTTTTCTTTCCAGGTCACAGCTTTATATTTCTTGCATGGTTCTCCCATCATTGATTCAAAATTAGTTTGTTTTTCACAAAATTTCCAACATGCCCGACCACTCAAATTCGATGGTCTCACGAAAATCGGACATTTCTGTGACCCACTAATGGTGCGAAATTCGAACGAAAATTCTTTGAAAAGATTTTTGAAAGAAAATTCTTTTGGAATTCGACCCATTTAGGGCCAGCTTTACTTCAACTTGTAAGTGACACTGTGGAGCATGGGTTTAGATATCAGTTAGGCCTCATGTACACGGGGCGTTTGGAAAACTCTTCTGAATGATGGAAACTGACTGCTGGAAAACGTAGGTTAAAAAACGTCAGTTTAGCTGCGTTTATGCAAGTTTGCGTTCAGAAGCGTTTTTAAAAGATACCGCATGAGACCCTCACAAATGCCCAGAATGCACTGAAAAATAGTAAATAATTAACTATTTCAGACTTTTTGAGAGAAATAGAGAGAGCAGAAGCAGAGAGAGTAGTATGTGTTGAGATTACCTATCTTTTCTGGTTGTATTCACTATGGATCCCATCATGAGCATAATCCAGCACGTTCAACCATTTTTTCCTTCACGTGAAACCTGGAACTGACTGCGCTGGTGTGCCAGGTCCATTTGAATACACGGAAAACGCTTTGCATGCATTTCTGATGATGAAAAAAGGCTCTGGAGAGCATTTGGATATGGATCAGATAAAAACGCTTCTAAACGCAAACACTTATAAAAGCGGTTAACCGTGTTTACATGCGTTTACAAGTGTTTGAAACGCTGGTAAAATCTACTCCTGAATGCATGTTTGGTGCAATCAAAAAATGACTGTAAACTCAACTACCTGTAAACGACTGTAAACGACATAGTGTACATGGACACATAGGAAAACATTAGGGAGAGTTCAGGGGCTGCTGGAAAAGATACTGCATAGCTCCTGAATGTCAGTTTAGCAGCTGCAGTGTACATGAGCCCTTAAAGTGGAACTTAACTCTTTCAATCAACATTAACTATTGTCATTATTATGCTGCTAGAATTAGTGAATAGAAAAGTATATTTACTTGTTTTATACTTTTTTATTACATTTCTTCAGTTGATTCCTTGTTTCTGGCCTAGGTGAAAACGTTGTCATACATCCCATGAGTCTTCATGGCTATTTTTTTCTTTCATATGGAGGAGGGGCCTTCTCCTCTAAGCACACCCTCCTGCCGGCATGCCTGAACGAAGGGCAGATGGATTCCAGGAAGTAAATGCTACTTAAATCATATGCCCTTAGTCAAGATGGCAACTGACAGAAATAACTAGGGGATGTTTGTCAAAGTGATTTCTCAGCAAAATAAAGCACAGAGACATGGATGGATGGGAGAATTTGCTTTGAACAATAAAAATGAATTAAACAGCACTTTCAGTTTCTGGTGCTCAGAAACAGTTTTTCTCCACTTTAAGCTTGCATTGATGTCAGACATTCTAAATCAGGCAGCAGAGAGTGTTTAGCTGTGTGGGCACAATCCAACTACCCTCAAGTATGTGTATGTGACCAGGGTCCTAAACAGAAATGTTCAGCTGGCCCAGTCATTTGTGCTGCAATTACCTCCACTGCGGGCTTATGTTGGTGTAAACAATAGCAATTGGACTAGGTTCTGCAATTTGCCTAAATGCATGTTCCCCAAGCTTGAGGTGGCAGAACCTTCAGGTAATAAACTTAAAGTATAACTAAAGGCAAAACTTCTTTTTTTAGTTTTGGATAGAGTGGAGATGGATTAGAACACCTGTACGTTTTTATTGCTGTCTGTGCCCCCGTTAAAGAGATTCACTCTCTTTACTTGTCCTGTTTACCAATAACACTGAAAGTAAAAGAAAATCCCACATTTTGGGTTGTCCCCAAAAAAGTAATAGAAGACTAATAGAAGAAAATTAGTTCTGATGACCTGGGGGTCCCCAATGAATTACCTTAATTTGCAGGGATTTCTGCTCACTTCCTGTTTGACATTGGGACCGGAAGTGAAGGGAGATCTCTGCAATGGGACACAGATGGCAATAAAAAAAAATCTAACAGGGGTTATAACCCTCTCATGCTCTATCTTCGGGTTTCTAGACCTTTTTTCAGTCAAGGCACCCTTTAATACTGTGGACAGTGCCGAGGCACCCTTTAAAATTATGGGCACTCTTGAGGCACCCCATTCTACAATGGGGTGCCTTAAGACTGTCCATAATTTTAAAAGGGCACCCCATTCTAAAATGTGAAAAACTATTATAATAGTTTTATATAACACAGCAACATCCACACATGTAGGACACCCAACGTTAGGGTTGATTTATTCTTGTAAAGCAAATACACTTTTGCACACTGGTACTGATTAGTATTCCAATGTTTCTCTTCTCCTTCCCTATCCATCACTGAGTTAATGTGACCCCAGCACTGATGGAGAGGGACTGGGAGGGTCAAACTAGGATGGTGTGCAGGCAGCTGACATCCTCCTTATCAACTTATGATGTCATTGGTTGTCAGGGCGCCAACGGCTAGAAGGTCATAATAGTGCACAATAAAATCCCGAAGCTTTGTATAACTAAAAGGCAGGCTTATTAAACCCGCTGGCTTGTATACAGGCTTTGGGCAGTTTTTAGACATTTTGCCAGGGTACCCCTGAAGAAACCTCAAGGCACCCAGAAGAAACCTCAACGCACCCCTGAAGAAACCTCAAGGCACCCCGAAGAAACCTCAAGGCACCCCTGAAGAAACCTCAAGGCACCCGAAGAAACCTCAAGGCACCCCTGAAGAAACCTCAAGGCAGCCCTGAAGAAACTTCAATGTACCCCTGAAGAAACCTCAATGCACCCCTGAAGAAACCTCAAGGCACCCCTGAAGAAACCTCAAGGCACCCCTGAAGAAACGTCAAGGCACCGTGGTTGAGAAAGGCTGCTCTATCTATCCAAAATTAAAAAAAAGAGGTTTTCATCTTGTGTCTTTTTAGGTGGATTGAAAAGTCACATTTCCTAACTGCAAAACAATGACAGGTCTCACTCTGCTAACCTATATCCAACAGTAAACAGCAATGTGGCTCAGGTCTGGACTGAACAGGAATAAGGGGTTAATTGGCATCATCCTTCACATCTCGGATAAGACCATCCCATCTTTTATTTGCTTTGTGTTACAGAAAACCCATAATTGAATGTATGCGGGATGTCAACTCTTAATCAGATCATAGAGAAGATGAAAAAAAGTTGTAATAAAAACAAAACAGGGTTTTCATCTCCCTCTTCTGTTATTGTCTGTGTTATCTGATGAATGCATTTATACTTGTAGTTTATTGAGTAGAGGTGGGAGGAAACCTGATGGCAGATAAATCACTGTTCCTTGGTTGTAATGCCTCCTGTCCATAATGTAATGTATTGCCAGGTTTTCCCTGTCTGCCTAAGGAGTAAAGGATGCAGTAGGTATCATTGGATGCCAACATAATTGCAGAAATTCATCATGTATATGCCAATTACTGATTTTAAACATGTGACTAGTTTGGAAGGTATGCAATGAACGTACAAGGTAAGCATCAGCCGGTTGTATCCCTGTGCTGAAATAAGGGTGAGGTTCAGTATATCCTTATAAAAGTCAAATCTGCTAAGCGAGGATGTGGCTCACAGTTCCCGTGACTTCATATAAAATACATAAGTGTAATCTGCATGAAATTAAATATTAACTTTATATTGCTTCATTCTGCATTCCAGGGCTGCATAGGACAAAAATATGTTATATAATAAAAAAAGTGGTCTGACTTTTCCTTCCAAGACTTTTTCCTTACCATAAAAGTTTGTTAGCCAGGGCCCATGTCTATAACGTCCCACAATCTGGGAGTAGTTTAATGCAAGTTACTTGTTTTACAGTCATAGGTGATATAATGATTTTTTTTAAATAAGATATTACAAAGGAAAGGCTAAAAGCTAAAGGCCTGTTCTGTTTTTTGTACAATGGAGCATTTGGCAGCAGTCACCATGACAGACAAGACACACAGTGTTCCATACACAGTATATATAGTGGCCCACACATATAGCAACCATCTTTCACTGACATATCTGTAGGCAAATGCAATTTGTTGTCTCCACTGCAGGTGGCGCTCATACTGAGTGGCACCTCAGCCTGGAGAGGAAGCCCAATAGAAACAGTGTTTCTCCATGGTTTCCGGGGTCAATGGAGCAGCATTCCAGTTGGCTATGCATTTAACCACGTGACCCTCAGTGGCCATCTTGGGTTATCAGGGTCTGTTTAAGTCCCTAACCCCAGGTTTTGACATGCTTCTGGTGTGTGTCTAATGTATGGAAGGAGACCCTGCTTGTTAGGGAAAGTAGCCAGCGATAGGGAAACTTTCCTGGTGAGAAGGGAAAGATTAGGTACTCGCTATCCTGGAAAGGAGCTTCTCTCTTGGGACCTGACCAGCCAGGCTGTGCTTCACTCTCTGAAACAGACACTGTTGGCACCTCTCCTCTTACACTTCTGACCTGACTACATTTAACTGTGAGTTATTTCCCTAGCAATGTATTCCCACCAGTGTATGTGTAACGTTGGCATTCTGTTAAATACATGTTTTAATTTTTGCTGCAGCCTGTGTATTTACTACCCGCACCACGCTGCACCTACTCACATGTCTACAGTAGATGTTTGCTTGCTGTAGTTTATTGTTCTTTTATTCTTATCCATTCCCTGGATGCTGCTGACTAGTCACTGACTATGCATACCAATTTGAACTGATAAAATAGTCTACTCTAGATGATTTCAATTATTCAAGAACCATTCAAGAAATATCAGTCTAGCTTAACCTGTTTTGCAAATTCAGTAGTCCAACATGACATGGAGACAAAGGGGGCTTTAAAGAATATGATTCATACATGACCCTGTTACTGATAGCAGAGGCATAGCTTGAAGCTTGTGGGCCCCAATGCAAAAGTTGACCTGGGGCCCCCACAACTGGCATGTCATTAGTTTTTATTTCCAGAGGATCTGATTTCAACATGCAGCTGTTGGGAGTTAGGATTAAAGTGTCATAAAACCCTCAAAGTGTTTTAGCTTAACATGTTAAGGACAATAAAATAAACATTCCCCAGTAAACTATTTGTTAAAGTGCTTACCCTTGCTACAGTTTACAACTTTCATTGATGATGAAGATCCTGCTCTTGCAGAGCTGCTTCCCTGAATGTCCAGTCTTCTTAGGAAAGTGTTAACAGTGGACAGTTCAGTTTCCAACCAGTCTGTTGGCTTGGAGAAAAGAGGGATACATGATGAGGGAGGAGCAGTGGAGAGCCTTGGTACCAAGCTACAAGCTGTGTGTTTCTGTAAATGTATGCAGTGTAGTGAGACACAACTCAAAGCAAGCAGCTTTGGGGGCACTCAGCATGGGGGAGGAGCCAGGATCACCGGCAGGGGGACCAGAGAAGAGGAGGATCGGGGAAGGTCAGAGAAAAACCATTATACATGTTTCTTATTAAAAAAAAATCTGAACCTTTAGTATACCCTTTACTGAACTTTCTTCAACCTTGGTAATAGAATGATTATTCAACAAAGGTCCTAGGTCTTTCCACATACCTTGCAGGTCCTTCTATGTACAATTTGGGGATGTTGGCAGTTAGCACTTGCTCTGCATAACTAGGCTCATATCTTTTTATTTGATTATCCAACCAACGGTCACATGGTCATGTGACTGCCTGTCCTCTGTGACCAGAGCACTGGGGGCAGCAGGCAGAGCCTAAAATGACAATCTGCTTTTACAGGGCTGATTAGCGAATCTATGCCAATGAGCAGGGTTGCCAACCTCCTGAAACTTTTTAAACTGAAAAAATATTGAAAAGTTACAGTCAGAGCACATTTTATACGGACAACCTGAAAAATGACAGAACTCCTTTTAGAAACTAAGACAATCTAAATTTAAACAATTTAAGCACAGTATCAAAACACTGATAATGTCCATATCAAGTCATTTGCCTGGCGTACATTTAAAAAGTCAATACAGTGTGCCAAAATATCAACCACCCTGGGATACAGTTGAAAAACAAGTTCTGTTATGCATGCCATGGAGAACAATGGGCATGACCAGATTGCATCTAATAGTGGGAGTGGCTTAAAAGAGAATGGTTAAACAGAACCTGACCACCTACCTCTAAATGAATATATCAGCTGCTTGGGTGAGTACACATTGCCATGACCTTGCTTAGCTTCACGGTGTTGCAATTTTAACTTAACATGCCAAATTTCACGGGCAGCACCACCTGTCAAACTTGCCCATTGAGGCACAGTACTTCAATGCAAAATTCCCATTCAGCTGGAAAAAACAGACATTCAGGAGAAAGCAGTATGTCTCCTTTACTAACAGTGGGAGGGTCTAGAAGGGGCATTAAATTCCAAAAGTGTACTATGTACAGAGCACATGGTTCAGAAGCATGTTACGAACATATGTTACGAGTTCTGGAGTAAGATTTATACAGTGTGCAGAGTTCAGAAGCGTGCTACTTACAGAGTGCAGAGTTTAGGAGTGTGCTATTTACAGAGTGCAGAGTTCAGGAGTGAGATACATACAGTGTGCAGAGTTCAGGAGTGTGTTACTTACAGAGTGCAGAGTTCTGGAGTGAGATACATGCAGTGTGCAGAGTTCAGGAGTGTGTTACTTACAGAGTGCAGAGTTCTGGAGTGAGATACATGCAGTGTGCAGAGTTCAGGAGTGTGCTACCTACAGAGTGCAGATTTCTGGAGTGAGATAAATACAGTGTGCAGAGTTCAGGAGTGTGCTACTTACAGAGTGCAGAGTTCTCAAGTGAGATACATGCAGTGTGCAGAGTTCAGGAGTGTGCTACTTACAGAGTGCAGAGTTCTCAAGTGAGATACATGCAGTGTGCAGAGTTCAGGAGTGTGCTACTTACAGAGTGCAGAGTTCTCAAGTGAGATACATGCAGTGTGCAGAGTTCAGAAGTGTGCTACTTGCAGAGTGCAGAGTTCTGGAGTGAGATACATACAGTGTGCAGAGTTCAGGAGTGAGATACATACAGAGTGCAGAGTTCAGGAGTGAGATACATACAGTGTGCAGAGTTCTGGAGTGAGATGCATGCAGTGTGCAGAGTTCAGGAGTGTGCTACTTACAGAGTGCAGACTTCTGGAGTGAGATAAATACAGTGTACAGAGTTCAGGAGTGTGCTACTTATAGAGTGCAGAGTTCTGGAGTGAGATACATGCAGTGTGCAGAGTTCAGGAGTGTGCTACTTACAGAGTGCAGAGTTCTGGAGTGAGATACATACAGTGTGCAGAGTTCTGGACTGAGATACATACAGAGTGCAGAGTTCAGGAGTGAGATACATACAGAGTGCAGAGTTCAGGAGTGTGCTACTTACAGAGTGCAGAGTTCAGGAGTGAGATAAATACAGTGTACAGAGTTCAGGAGTGTGCTACTTATAGAGTGCAGAGTTCTGGAGTGAGATACATGCAGTGTGCAGAGTTCAGGAGTGTGCTACTTACAGAGTGCAGAGTTCTGGAGTGAGATACATACAGAGTGCAGAGTTCAGGAGTGAGATACATACAGAGTGCAGAGTTCAGGAGTGAGATACATACAGTGTGCAGAGTTCAGGAGTGTGCTGCTTACAGAGTTCAGAGTTCTGGAGTGAAATACGTACAGTGTGCAGAGTTCAGGAGTGTGCTCCTAACAGAGTGCAGAGTTCTGGAGTGCACTATGTAATATATAAGAGCAAATCTCACTGACCACAGAAATGACACCCCCTTTTCCTCCAAATCAGCGCTCTCCCTTTCCCAGTACAGTGCTGCAGATTAGCTACATCTTACCCCAGGACTCAGAGAAGAGTGTGGAATACAGGCTGCAGGCAGGGCAGAGGACTCAAGTTGCTGCAACCAGACTAGTGCCAGGTTCCTAGGAATATAACGAGGGGGAGGACAGTTGAGATCAGTCCGCCAGGACTGTGTCAGGGCTTTAGTCGGTACTAGAGGTACAGTATTGGCAAATCCAGCCGCCTGCTCACTCCATAGCTAAAGCCCACCCAGCTTCTATGAAAAAAAGCCCAACTTGCTCCTAGTCTCTATTGGCAGAGGTGTCAGTACGCCTAAAAAAAATCCCTGCTTATTACAGATATGTTATGTCTGTAACAGAAATTCAAGGACAGCTGTAAAAATCACTGACATTTCCGAACTGTGAATTTACAGATGGTTGGTAACCCTGGCAGCAATGCTCTTTGAAGGAGTTGCTGTCAATCAATTGCCTGGATCCTTAATTGACATAGGCAGCAGGGAACTTCATGGAGCACAGAAAGCTAAAGACATGGCTATTTTTTTTCACACATCCAGAGCATGTGCAATGCGGTGCCAATGTTACAGAGGCTATTTGGGCGTGAATTCCATTGTCGCCACAAAGCAGGCAGAGTAAGTCGCTGGCAGAATGAACAGGTATTTTCAACAAAGTGCAAACTGTATATTAAAAAGGAAAACTATTATTAAATTTTATTCTAGAGGCTGTAATGTTTTTATGGGGTTTTTTTGGGTTTACTGACACTTTTAAAAAATACACTGGGCTCCATTCACAAAGCAGTATTTTCCTCTTTAAAATGTTCTGTAAAATACCTCATAGCGTTTTTCAAAAAAATTTTGGCAATTCACAAATAAGCTACTAAAATAAGGAATGCGGTATTTCATCAAAATATGCGGTATTTATCTCATGAAACCATGCTGTATTTTATCGCATGCGATATCCAGTGGAATGGATACAGTTTAGAATGATGAGAATTCATTAAGTCAGTGCGGTCCTTGCAGCCGATGTATTAATATAATAGAAAAAAGGTGACAAAAGAAAGCTGGTTTCATGGGACACACGTGGTGTATCAAAAATAACTACGTTAAATTAAGTAAATACAAAATATAAATGTCAAATGTTGAAAGAAAATACATATATAAATACCCTTCTTCTGCAATGTTGTATTTTTATTGGTGGAAGAAGGGTATTTGTATATGTGTGTGCTTTTTTATACTATTTTCATTCAATATTTAACATTTAGAAAGATATTTTATATTTACCTAAAGTACAACTAAAGGAAAAACTTGGGTTTTTTTTAGTTTCAGTTAGGATGGCGAGGTACTAGAACGCCTAAGAGAAATGAAAACAAAATCCCAAATTTATGGTTGTTCCCAGAAACGTAATAGAGGGGACACCTTCCAATGTGACACAGATGGTAACAAAAACTGACAGGGGTTCTAACCCTCCATTGCTTTATCCCCTATTACTCTAGCCCTTCTCAAACTTTTCAACACAGAGGAACCCTTAAAATATTTTCTATTTCTAGGAAACCCCTGTTAAAAATTACTAGAACTACAACTCATGATACATTAGTGTATTGGTTAGTAGGAAGAATTACCTCCTTATAGTTAGCTAAAAAGATCAATGATGTGAGTAGGAACTTGTTAGTGGGAAGATATCTCTAAAAATGATTGTGAAAAAGTAACATATGACTTATAACAAGGAATTAGACCTTTGTGATATGCAAGTACACTGTATTATGTTTGGACTGATTGGGAGGTTTTTTTTCAGTAAATGATGTATATGCTTGTATATACATGAAAAAAGTCTCTAAAAATCTGTCAAAATGACAGGCAAAAAAGGTATATTTTACTACATGTAATGGGGTGGATTTACTAAATGAATGGAGTTGATTTACTAAAGGCACATAGAATGAGCATTTTGCAAGTGCTCAGCACTTTGCCTTAAAGTACAACTATATGCAACACTTTTTTTTTCTCATTTTGGATAGAGTAATGGGGGGGTTATAACCTCCCCACAGGTTTGCCACCTGTGTCCCCATTGGAAGCTAGACCCCTCTATTACTTTTCTTGGAACAACCAAAAATTTGGGAATTTCTTTCACTTTTAATGATAATGGTAAACAGGAAAAATAGAGAGGGTGAATCTCCCTTTAGTTATTCTTTATGTAAATCAACCCCATTGATTTCCATATTTAGGTTTATATGCATTTCTGTTGAGAGAACTGATTCAGAAAGGCAGAAACTACACAAAAGTGCCTATTGTATTTTTACATTTCTTAAATACCGCGTTCCTGGAACACTACTTAATTACCGCGTGCATTTAATTTTTTTTTTCCTTCTATGAATTGACTTTAACGCCTTTTCATGCAGTATTTACTGAGCGTTTTCAGCATTTTGGAGTGAATACCACAAAACTGTATAGTCATTTGACAGTTTCAGGATCACATGTGATATCTCCTAGATTGTAAGCTCTAATGAGCAGGGCCCTCTGTTTCCTTTTGTACCAGATTGTATTGTAACTGTAATGTTTACCTTAATTTTGTAAAGCGCGGCGCAAACTGTTGGTGCTATATAAATCCTGTATAATAATAATAATATTTAGTCAAAATGTGTCCAGACACCTTAATATCGCATGTAATCTGCTTCTGTGAATGGAGTCCACTGTTACTTGCTCACTGAAGGGAAAGTGACAGTGCTTCCGGACAGGCCAACCCCACCAGCTGGTGTACTTACCCCTCTATGCTCCCTTGCCACCTACCCCTTAAAGAGTCTATCCTGGGTAAGCTCCCGTGTCAGATGGTGTTAGAGTTTACCTGGGTGGATGAGGTCACTGCCCCTTCCCATGTGACTGTGTTCAGGCCTGGTGAAAGGACACTTTGACCTGAACACTATCACACTGGGGAGGTCACACGCTCTCCAGTACCTGTAAACCCATTAGCTTGATTCGAACAATAGGATCTAATGAGGACTCAGAACGGGGAAGGTGGCAAAGGAACGTGCATGGGTAAGTATAGCTTCCTTTTTTATCCAGACAGTCAAAGACAAGGTGGCAAAAAATAAAACGATAAAATTACCACTTTACAGTTTGATTATATTTTTTTGTTCTGTCTAAAATATTGTTTCTACGTTTTCATATCTATGAGTCCTCATGCTCACTGGATGTTTTTACAGCTGCTGTTTTTGGCTTTTGATGTTTTTTTCTACAGCTAGTAAACACACCAGCATGTTATCCTATGTGTCCATGCACACATAGACTGTAATCAACATTTTTTGGCAGGGACGTTTTTTGGCTGGAAAAAAACCTAGGAGTAGTTGGTTTCTAGAGAAGTTTTTTAGCTGTAAAAATGCTCTAATCCTGGAAAACAGCAAAACGTGGTAAAATGCTGCAAACCAGCATTTTTGCACTTTTTTTGACAAAAAAAAAAAAAATTTTCGTTCAAAAAACAAAAGCTAAAAAACGCACACATGGGAAAACATCACTAAACACAGCAAAACGCCGCTAAGCCCTAATGCAGAAACGCTAAAAAAAGCTTAACGTGACTTTACACAGCTAACATTACCAGCATTATCAAAACACCCTGTGTGCATGGAGCCTAAAGCTGCTCAAGAACCTCAAGAGCAGCTTAATAGGCATGAAAACTGTTAGAAACAATATTTCAGAATGAGAAGTAAACAAAAAAAAATATGTAAACCATAAAGTGGCAATTTAATCTTTTTTATTATTAGCTCTTTCGGTTTTTGACTACTTGGATCAAAGAAGAAATTCCCTGCTCATTACTCTTGGATGTGGAGCTGTAATAGTCATCATTTCAAGCTGCAGTTTTGCACATAACTTCAAAACGTAAAAGTTTTTTTGTGTGTGCTCAAAATTATCTGTAAATTATACAATGCTAGTCTTTTAATCTGAAACAAAATTGCAGGAACAAACGCAGTGAAGTGCTGATGGAGAAGATTTTTTCATTACTCGTCTCTCACTCATATTATATCATAAAAGGCATGTTGCCGTCTTGAAATATATCGCTCATAATTTGTTTACTGAGCCTATTTGAGTTGTGCTTTTGAAACAAAACTCTTTTAATAGTCCTTTGGGAGAGCTATAGCGAAGCAGGGTTTCTAAGGGTTCTTTATCCTGTTCACTGGACACATCACATTTTAATTCAACCAACACTTTCATGGACAGTTAAATGTTGCTATCTTTTCTGTAATAAAATGGTGATGATTTTTACCCATTCATAGAGTTTTTTTATGGACGCAAACATTTATACAAGGGGTAAAGAGTGTTTGTGACACTGTACAGGAACTTGTTCCTTGCAACACAAGTAGGCATGTGTCAGTCCATGGCCCTGGAAATAATAATAGGAATAATAACAAGCAGAAATTGTTGTTTTGTATGGCCTAGGGCCAAAATTATATGTAGTTTAATATTATCATAGTACTAAGTACTATGAGAGACTCTAGATGCATTTTAATTTGTTGGTATAGCCTAAACCTTTGTTATTGTTGTTGTATGTAGCAGCGGTTCTTCTCAACCGGTGTTCCGTGTAGTGTCCTCAGGGGCTGGTTGGAATAGATACCATTCGTGTATGTAGCACCCTCCTAGTTTAGCTAGGGGGAGCTAGACCCTGCTGGCTAGTGAGGAGCCGATTAGCAGTTCAGGTGAGATAGTCAGAGGGGTCAAAATCTGGTCAGGACTGAAAGACTCTGCAGGCCAGCCTCTTTGGCATTTCCTCCTGCTCTGAGGCTTTCAGAGGAGGGCCTTGGAGGCAGTGGGTGGATCTGAGGAATGGCTTGCTACACTCTTGAGGGACCTCAGCCAATCCCGAACAGGAGGTTTGGAAGGGGGCCGGACTCTGTTAAAAAGTGTAAGAGCCTGCTCAGTAGCAGCAATTTGGTGGTGAGAAGCAGGAAGATGTGAAGCTGGAGAAAAAAGGCTGCCAGGAGGCCTAGTGGGATGGGGCTTGCCTGTGAGCATGGAGCTGGAAAGTAGGAAAACTCAGGACTCACTGGCCCCCCTGAGGGAGGACCACCTGTATAGTAGGGAAGGAGCAGCCCAGCTGGTAGCAGCAGCCATTTCACAAGCAATACAGGAGAGCATCTGAGTGAGTACACCTGCACCCCCTGGGCGGATAGAGGAAGGAGAACATTAGTGGGAAAGCAGACTATCCCCTACTAGTGACTGTTGCCCATTTAAAGGGACAGGAGCTAAATCCCCTGCTCAGAAGGAAAGTCTCCAGATTGCTGGGTGAAGAGCAGGTCATCTAGGGTCTGGGGTAGTACAACTGGAGTTGCTGGCTAGCACTCCAACAGAGACGGTGTCAGAAAAAAGAATCTATGAATAGTTCAGGAAGTTGTCCTCAGATTTCGGTTCCCTTGGGCATCCTGTACATCCCTTACCACATCCTAGTTTAATCCCCTGAAAAAAATAACAAAACCAATGCTTAAGGCCTGATTTCTGTCTACAGATGAAAGCATGTGTGGAAAATGCTAACTGGCTGGCCGTGCAGGACTATAGGGTGACCCAAATTCATCAGCAATACCTAAGGGAGTAGTGCTACATGTGAAAGGGCTCTAAACTATTAGATGACTGTATGCTCTGCAGGTTAGACCAACCCACTGATTTCTGTAATTATTTTCTTTCTATTCAGCAATTTCCAGAAGAAGTTAGGATGGACAGGTCATTCTTACTCTAATACTTTAAACACTTGCCTACAGGGCACTTATACCCCCTTTCAGCTTTCAGTGCTGTCGCACTTTGAATGACAATTGCGCGGTCATGCAACACTGTACCTATATGAAATATTTATAATTTTTTTGAGACAGAGATTTCTTTTGGTGGTATTTAATCACCTCTGGGTTTTTTATTTTTCGCTAAACAAACCAAAAACAACTGAAAAATTAAAAAAAAAAAAGTTTTTTCTTAGTTTTTGTTATATAATTTTGTAAATAAGTGATTTTTCTCCTTCACTTGACATGCACTAATGAAGCTGCAATGATGGGCACTGATAGGGCACTGATGGACACTGATGAGGAGGCACTAGTAGGTGGCACTGATGGGCACTGAAAGACAGCACTAATATATGGCACTGATAGGCTGCACTGATAGGTGGCACTGACTGGCACTGATAGGCGGCGCTGACTGGCACTGTTAGGTGGCACTGACTAGCACTGTTAGGCGGCACTGATAGGCAGCACTGACGGGCACTGATAGGTGGCACTGACTGGCACTGATAGGCGGCACTGACTGGCACTGATAGATGGCACTGATTGGCAGCACTGATAGGTGGCAATGACTGGCATTGATAGGTGGCACTGATAGGTGACACTGAAAGGCAGCTCAGATGGGCACTGATATGTGGAATTGATGTGGCACTGATGGGCACTGGCAGGTGGCACTGACAGCTAACATTGATGGCCACTGACAGGTGGCACTGCTGGGGCTACACTCAGTGTAGATGTCCCCTCCAAGGAATGCCGATTACCAGCTCTCCTCTCCTCTCAAGCTGTCAGCGTGACAGCTCGTGAGGAGAGAAATTCCAATAACCAGCATTTCCCTGTTTACATGTCATCAGCTGTGATTGGACACAGCTGATCACATGGCCGAGCAGACATCTTCGGCTCTTTCTGTTGATCGGTGATCTGCTGTGTGTGAGGGACACAGCACACCACCGATCGCCACGCTGAGCGCTCCCGGAGCCACGCATGCGCGGTTAGAGTGGGAGGACGTCATATGACGTCCTCCCAGAACGAGAGAACCGCCTTGCGCCCATCATTACCTTATATGGCGGGCGGGAGGTGGTTAAACACGATGCATATAAGCTACCATACACCTTACATTTGAAGACTGCGACACTTAAAGCGGAACTACACTGTATCTGAACACCACAAACCAAAAGCACTATTTCATTCATTTTTAATATTCAAAACAAACTCCCCCACCCATCCATGTCTACATGCTTCATTGTGCTGACAAATCACTTAGTAAAACACCCCCTAGCATTTCTGGTTATGGCCATCTTAAGTAAGGGCAGATGATTCATTGGGCATTCGCTTCCTGAAATCCATCTGCCCTTCAGTCAGCTATGCAGGCAGAAGGGTGGGCTTAGCTGAGTAAGTCCCTCCTCCCCTCCTGAAGACTCCTGGGATGAATGACATCATTTGCCTAGGCATGGAAACCAGGAAGTAACTGAAGAAATGTTAAAAACAGTTTAAAACAAGTAAATATGATGCACTTTCCTATCTATTTACTAATGATGGCAGCATAAGGATTCAAAATAGTCAATGTTGATTGAGAGAGTTAAGTTCCACTTTAACGCCACGTCTTAATACCTGCAAGCCACACCTCAAACACCTATGCCTGTGGCATGAAGCCTCTGCCTTTTTGAAGCCTAGAAGCCATCTTATCAAAAAAGGATATTAGGATATATACCTCGTATACAGTACATAGATATATGATAAATAGGTATGTGTAGGGATATTGTAATTATATATATATATATATATTTTTTTTTTAATTATTTTTTTTTTTTCATGTGGTGTATTTATGTGTTGCAATACGGCACTGCATGACTGGCATTGTCTTCTTTGTTAATCTGTATACAAAAACAAACTCTCCTGTGCTCTGAGACCCAGATAGGTGGCGGATAGATGGAACCAGAACTGGAAAAATTCGAACACCAGTGCATATAGGGTTGTGCAGCTCCAAACAAGGCAGGGGAAGCCTGACCAGTACTGCAATGCGAAACAAGACAGGAAGCGCACCAACCTTGCACATTACCTCAGTAACCAAATTTTATTGAATACAAAATGATACTCACAAACAGCGAAGTAAATCAAACATGTAAGTCCTCAGAGGAACTTGAAAATTAGGCAGCCTGCGCGAGTCCCATCATAGGGGCAGACACTCAAGAGTACAGCTGACGTGTTTCACAGGGCATCCCTTCTTCATCAGAGCTGAATATATATATATAGAGAGAGAGAGAGATGTGTTGGTTGCTTTAAATCTTAACCTCCCTGGCGGTATTCCCGAGTGTAGCTCGGGGTAAAATGTCAGTACCAAAAGAGGTAACCCTGAGCTACACTCGGGCTTACCATGCAGCGTTGCATAGGGATTCCCTGCAGAGCTTACCTTGTCCTTCACTCCCGCGATGTGTCCCCTGCAGTGTCCCCGGCCATCTCCTCCGGCCGATGCCGGCATCCGGCTTCTGTGTTCCGGTCCCTGTGATGTCGGGACATATGGGCGCCGCCGCCCGGCGGGAAATTTGAAAATTTTAAAAAATGTCATTTTTTTCCAAACAAATTTTACATAGTAAAACATTGCTGTTTCAACCCATTTCACATACATTTTGTCCCTACTGCTTTGTCCTGTGCCCTGCCTGCATTTTGATTGTTCTTTCTGCCTGGAAACTTAGAAAAGTCCATGGCGTCCAAAAAGTGTCCCTTTAGGTCAAAAGCGGGTTTAGAACAGCTAGAGAACAGCGATAGTAAATCAGAACCACTTGCAGAATTGAGTGATAATGATTCGTGGGGAAATTCGTCATCAGACACTGAAAACGATTCTGCGACTTTGCTCAGCAATGTGCGAACTTGGCGCTCTATTTCAAATTTCAGTGTTTTTGGTTTGATTATATTATTGAATTAAATGTATTATTATTATATTATTATTTTTTATGATTATTTATTAAATTATAATTTATGATTTCGTGTTTCAAATTTTATCATACCCAGGATGTTTAATAGACTCTTGTTCGGACAGATTTCAGTGAGTTATCTGATTAAAAATCTGAAATAATCATACCGCTAGGGAGGTTAAACAGCAGTTGTAAAGCATTTTTTTTTCTTTTCCCTCTTTGTGAGTGACAGACAGGGAAAGCAGGACTGTGCTCTGATTGGTTGTTGCTACAGCTGAGAAGGATCCACCCATAGCAGCACTGTTGCAGCTGAACTTATGATTGGCTGTGGAGGAAAGGAGAGAGGAAAAAGGAAGAAGAAGCACATGTGGGGGAGGAGACATTTTCAGGGGACCGCATGGAGCAAGGGCTCCTGGTGTAAAGTCACAGAGTCTTACTCTCTATGCTGCTAGAGCCCATGCGCTGGGCTGGGAGTGTGTAGCAGAGGAATTGTTGAAGGAGGACAGTGTGCAAACCAAGGATTGTCCTGCCTGACGCTCAGGATTACAGCCACTCAAGTGCATTTGTCTCTCAAAGTTTGGAGCTGCTGAAAGAGAGAGGATTTCTACTACTGTCTAATGCTATCTAAAGGACAATCCAGAAACAGTGAGTACTCTGTGATGAAAGGGGATTTTGATATTGCTGCATTTGCTGTTCATCTCTGGAAAATGGTCATGAGAAAGCCTGCTCTCTAATTCTCAGAGTGACACAGATCTTGGAAAGCCCAAGCTGCTCAGAATTAGCTATTCCTGTTGCTGATTGATGAGAGAACTCTGTCTTTGTATATTACTGGTTTGTCTCCTCAAGACTTGTGCTGTGGCTAAAGAGTGTGTTTAGTTCCAAGTCCCCACAGAAGCTTGGTGCTCTGAATATACTGAGCAAGTGTCAGTATATCAGGATTTCACCTGTATGTAAAGATTTTGTTGAAGTGTGGTTTTTCCTATTGCAATGTTCACTGGAAGATTCTGCTTAAAGGAGACTGTGCTATCCTGCTACCCCTGGATTACAAATACTCTCCCATGCAGAGAGTGAGCGCTCTTCCATTAATTAAAGGGCCCCAACATTGAGAGACTTTAAGTTTCATCCCACTGGCCAGTGGTTAGGTAGGACATTTCTGCTCTAGATAGTACTGCTACAACAAATGTCAATAAGCTGCTAAACCTCATTAACAGTTATTGTTTCATGTGTCAATGTCACTCTCATATGTCACCCTAGTCAGTGTGATACTAGTCAGTTTTTGGAGTCTTTGGTGAGTGAATTGTGACTTCTTACTAACTGTTGTGCAAAGTGGTATCTGTGTTTTATGTACATTACCTGTGTTAAATCAGCTAGTTCTTTTTCAGGGTTTGTCTTCTTCAATAAAACCCATAAAAAATATTCTCAGAGTGTCCAAGTGTTCTGGGTATAATCAGAGGTGTCACCAGATTCAGGTGGGAGCTGAACCTATATATCTAGCCAAGTTCCACCCAAGGGTGTGCTACATATATATATATAAAAAAATTTTCTAATGTGGTGTATTCATGTGTTGCAATATGGCACTGTATGACTGACATTGTCTTCTTTGTTAATCTGTATACAGTACAGACTGTATATTTTTCAGAATTGGTCAGTGCTGGTCTCACCAGAATATTACAACCCGCCGTCTGCTCATGCACATTATTTTCTTGTTTTGGCTGCTAGAACAGGCAGATGCAGAGCACAGCAGTGATCCTCAGACATTAGGACTAAATTGAATTTTTCTCTGCTCTCTTCTTTTATTGTTTCTCCCACAATATCTGTATACTCTGTTTCTGCAGACAGATTACACTTTAACGCAGCCTGGGGAGAGCAAAGTAGTGTACAGGCCTAATACATAATGAGGTTAACCTCTTCACTGCTGCATTAATAAACCCATGTAGACAGGCCTACCTAGATAACTGCTGTGGTTAATCTAAAAAACAGCATCTCTCTTTATAAAAGAAAAAGCTGAGTGTATACAAATCCACACAGTTTATCAAGAAATGTGTTATTGTATATGGATATTCTATTTATATTTTTATGTTGTTAGACATCTTATGAGCAGGTTATGTTCTCCTAAAATGTAAGCATTAGACTATAGAGGGGAATTAAATAATGCGACTGCACCACTTTTCTGGCTTTAATCCCACCTGTTAACCACTTGCCCTCCAGAGGATTTACCCCCCTTCCTGACCAGGCCATTTTTTGCGTTACAGAGCTGCATTACTTTGCGGTCATGCAATGATGCACACAAATTAAATATACGTCCTTTTTTTCTACAAATAGTTTTTCTTTCGATGGTATTTGATTGCTTGTGCATTTTTTTACGAAAAAAAAAAAGCCAAACAATTTTGAGAAAAAAATAATATTTTTGACTTTTTGCTATTAAACATATCCAGTAAAAAATTTGAAAAATGTAATTTCGTCATAAATTTAGGCCAAAATTTATTCTGCCACATGGCTAAAAAAAATCCCAATACGTGTAAATTAATTGGTTTATGTGAAAGTTATAGCGTATACAAATGGTGGTATATATATACTGGTATTTTTTTATTTTTTATTTTTACTAGTAATGTCGGCGATCAACGACTTATAGCAGGACTGCGGCGGGCATTCTGAGACTGGGGGGAACTGACTTGGGGTGCTAATAAAAGGCACTGACACTGTACTAATGACACTGGGCAGGAAGAGGTTAACCTGGGATGATCAAAGGGTTAACTGTGTGCTGTTTTGCATACTGGGCTGTGTTTGTGCTTCACTGTAAGCACACTGCTTCGCATGGCTGTGCTATGCACAGCCATGCAAAGCAGTGTGCAGAAGCTGACAGGGGAGTGAATTGTTTTGTTTACATACAGGTCTCTCCTCCGTTGGAGATGCTCCACAATCATCGGGCACCGGCGAGTAGTCACCGTCCAGGACTTGGTGATTGGCAGCTGAGGCCACGAATGGCGGTTGGGTAAGGCCATGCCCCCTACCCGGAAATGCAAAATCACGTATATATATATACATGATTTTGCATACCTGTGCCTCCCTGTAGCAGTATTTCTGCTATAGGGTGGACAGGAAGCGGTTAATGTCTTGCGCCAAATGCATAAACATTTATGACACTTTTGGTTCTGACAGCGACTCATGCACCAAAATTCAGATAATTCTAAAATACACCACTGTGCCATTGTGTCATGTTGAATTTGCCACCAGGGGCGGACTGACCATTTGGAAACTCGGGCAGTGCCCGAGGGCCCGGGGTCAGTAGGGGGCCCCATGAGATGCCCCTGGTACCTTTTTCATAGGCTGTTTTGAGTTTGGGCAAGGACACAGGGGCCCCATGATCCCCTATTGCCTGGGGGTCCAATGAGTTGTCTCTTAAGAAAACTGACAGATGTTGTGAAAATGTCTCACATGCATTCTAAAAGTGGTACAGCGTGAGCCAAATTCAAATACAAGTTCTAGACAGGTATATGAATTAGGCACATTCTTCAGCACTTTTATAATGTATGTGAGACACTTTCACAAAATCTGCCTGCACCAGTCTCTATAAATTCCTGGGAATATGTCTGTGGTCTAATCCTCCAAGGGTGCAGGCCTAGTTGCCACATGAGATAGCTGAATAGAACACCAGAGACAACAGTAGTGGAGTGCCCATGTATTCAGCATTCTCAGATGTAGGTGCAGGCTCCATTTTCCATAACTCTCTGGGTTCCTGGGCTTATAAAGGAATCATAGGTAGCTGGGAAGTGATCTGCAGCCACGTGAAGCCTAATAGCACAGAGCTTCCCTGGAAGACCCAGCTCAAATGCTACCAGAGTACTAGACTTCCACTGAGGTGGACATTTTTCCTTGGATCCCTGCAGTTGCTCACCTGTGTTATCAGACCTACCCTGAATTTCACTGAGTTGAATGCTGTTTATGAGGACAATCCCAAGTACTTGTTTTCTGATGTAGTGATTCTCAGACTTGACTTGTTATAAAGTCTAATAGAGACTGTGTTATGCAGCCACATGTTACCCTGATTGAGCCACAGAAATATTGCTGTTAAGAGTCCATTTTTGTGCAGCTTTCATAATCTGCTTTGTATTATTGTGCAATATATGCCTGCTCTTTGCCATCCTGATCCTGGCTTGCATATCATTGCTAACTGTTAGTTAACTGCAAATTACAATTTCTCCCTGTCAAATCATTCAGCTGATTACTTATTATATAAACTTATTACTTATTATATAAAAAAAAACAACCAAGAAATCGCTACACACACCTACAGTACGTGTATTCTTGTTTTGTATACAGAATGAAAGAAAAGAGATCATATATAGAATTAGGGAACATATGAAAGAAACATCCCAAAAAAACAAGAAACAGAAAGAAGGTATTGGTTCTTAAAAATATTTAATGTGGCACACCAGAATCATCAGCACACCTCGTAAGGAGAGAAGGAAAGGAACGGGATCCAAATTTATAAAGATATGGCTCTGTTTGCTCAAAACCAATCTGCCATAAATGTGATATTTAATATTACAGCCTAAAAGGAGGGACCACAGGGTATATGCTACATTACTTATGGACCAACCTCTCCTCCCCGCACCTTAAGAGGGATCTTACCCTGACCCAGGGGCGGACTGACCCTGGAGTGCCCAAGTGCCCGGGATCAGTAGGGTGCCCCATGGGATGCTCCTGGTACCTTTCATAGACTTTTTGAGTGTGGGAGAGGACACAGGGGCCCCATGATTCCCTATTGCCCGGGGGCCCCGTGAGTTGTCAGTCTGCCCCTGCCCTGACCCACAAGCTGAACATAGACCTTGAGTTGTATTCCACATAGAACATCTGCCAAACTCCTTATTATCCCACAGTCCAGTCACAGCACTTTTATTGAGTGTTATAGAGCCCTCATAGGTTCCGTCAGCATTCATTTCGAACCAAAAAAGGTCTGCAAAGCAACTAAAAAAACAAAAATCAGGAACCTATAGTGCATATAAATTAATCAGCATAGCATTGTGTGATATAATAACAGATGCCTTAATCAAACAGGGGATTGATAATAATTGTGGGTTTGTGTGGACCCAATGGGGTTTATTTACAAAAGCTGGAGAGTGCAAAATCAGGCTCATTTCTGCAGATAAACCAATCAGCTTCCAGGGTTTATTGCCAAAGCTTAAATGAACAAGCTGAGGTTAGCAGCTGATTGGCTACCATGCACAGCTGAAACAGATTCTGAGTGCACAAGTTTTAGTAAATCTACCCCACTGTGTCACCCCTGATAGGCATGGGCTCCCCTGAACTTTAATCATTGAATTCCCAGTCTTTGACATAGAACACAGCATGGGTATTTGGGATTTCTGTGATTGACACTTTCAAATTGCTGCCCTTGGATTTGTTTCATTAGCAACAGTTTACAGGCAACCTAAGAAACCTACTAAAAGAGGAGATGTTAACATCTTGCGTTGATATTTTATGCAAAGTTCATTAACTAGCCAAAAAACTCAATATAATGTTCAATGACAATATTCTAGAAATCCACACATCAAAACTTCAGAAAGTAGAAAACTTGATGACAGCCAGACTGCAACAGTTCAAAGCATGTTCACACTATAGGACAAAATGGGTCCGATGTACTTACTAAACATGGCAACGTGATAAGCACAGTATTCTCCTTTAAGCATCTTTGATTGTACCACGGACAATGCCATTCAAAGAAAATCTACCATTCGAGAGATATGGAGACTACCAGATCTCACGTTTTAAAAATGAAAGTTTCCTTCCTTTATATGAACCTTCTTGCTTCATTACTTTGAGTAAATGTCCCCAAACAAGTATGCAAACAAGGATCAAACTTTCTGGTCTACTATTTGCAGGTCAGAGATACTATTGAAGCCTGCAGGGTCATAATAAAAGCCTGGCATCTATCATTTTTTAGAATGGATCTGCAGTGGAAGACCCCATCATTTTTCCCAGGACATTCGGCTACAGCAATGACAACAAAAGGACGCCAAATCTCAAAAGGTGCTGAACCAGTTTAACCAAAGCACAGCTGGAAATAAAAGTGCATACATATAAAGATAACTGCAAAAACATTGTTTTATGCAGAATAAAGTTAGCATGCATTGAAAAAGATAAAACGCTATCAACTATTCTTGCAGCAAAAAATGACACCCATAAATGTAGCGAGCTAGTGGACAAATGCAGCCTAACTTTAACCCACTGAGAATTCTTCTATCCAGATCCGGTTTTCCAAAGACTATAGACAATGTTTCTGCAGCTACTGCCAATGACTGTGGCATATACTACTGGAACATTGATAGCTATTGCAGACACACTCGTGCACAAAAGCTTGGAAAATGGAGATTCAATTTTTGATGAGAACTATTTCAGGGAATACATTCGAAGTACCTAAAAGACCACAAAGCTAAATAAGTTATGTACAGCTCATCAAGGTGTTCAATACTACATAGCAAGGACTGAATGATAACATTTTATGTCTCAAACCACTGAACTAACAATGAACTATTGCAAACAAACCAGACCAACCTGCTCAAAGGATACTTTGTTGTCACGTGATAATTTTTATTTATCATTTATTTTTTGCAACTTCTTTTTATTGGAATTTGAGTCTTAGATCGATACAAAAATAGAGCCAATCAGGTATACCCTGGCTCGGCAGTACAAAAATACAAAACACAATTTAAAAACAAACCTATATCTAATGGCACCCAATATACCCTAAGCACACAAAGGAGAAAACTAGGCAATCGTGAGCATGTGCAGTTGCATCCCCCAAGGCATAAACCTCCACATTGCCTCACTCTAAGATTAACACAATACCAGGTAATCAGTGGCCAGAGGCCCCAGTAATATCATTCAGAGAACATAATAACATACTAAGTGCTGAATTTCTGGGAGGAAATAGTGAAAGAGGAATTTAACCAAATCTCCCAGAGTTTGGGGAACTTTTTGGGGCAGCACCTGGACTCATATGTGAATTTATACAGTGGGATGGCAGAATTAACTAAAGACTTCCAATAGTCTAGGGTGGGAGCTTGAGGGGATTTCCATTTAAGAATGATAGCTTTCCTTGCATAAAATAGAAGAAGACCTAGCAGAGTTTGTAGTATCTTAGTGGGAAGCAAGAAGTGGACTAAGCCCAAAATACATACATCTACTGTTAATGGAATCAGAATGGTTGTCAATGTACAAATACAACTCGACACCTCACTCCAGAAGGACCTTATTACTGGACAAAGGCAATTAAAGTGCTAAAATTCTGCTGGGTCAGCCGCGCACCTCCAGCATCTCGAGGCAGTAGAGGGTTAATTTGGGCAAACGGTAAAATAAATCCTGTGAAAATGTTTAAATTGGATCAGTCTTTCCCTAGCAGAGACTAACTGTTGCATGGGATACTGCCAAATATCTTCCCAATCCTCGCTAGCTAACACTGGAGTCTGCTCTCGCCATTTGGCTAATAAACTGTCTAAACCTTCATGTATAGAAGGCAATAAAACCTTATAAATGGTAGATAACACTTTACGAAGAAATCATCCCTGAGAAGAGTTTCCAGCCCAGTTGAGGGAGAGCCAACCGAGACGAATCAAATTGAACATGAAATAAATGGCGTAACTGTAATGCCGGAAGAGATAGGAATTAGGAAGCGAGAACTGTTGCTTCAAAGTATTATATTTTTTTGGGGAGCCATGTTTTCAGATGTTTTTGAGATACTTAACCCCCCGTTACCACATTATGTTTTTGGGCACATGTGATCCATGGATATTTTTTCAGAGGATACATATTTGTGTTTATTGACACGTATCAATTTTGGGCACCAATTCACAAAAAGAACATTGGGCAATCAAACTGATAAGAGGCATTGAGGAGCTCAGCTATGAGGAAAGATTAGAGGAACTGAATTTATTCGCTCTTGAGAACAGGAGATTAAGGGGGGATATTATCAACATGTATAAATAAATCAGTGGTTCATATAGTGAACTCGGTGTAGAGTTATTCATCCTGAGGTCATCACAGAGAACAAGGGGGCACTCCTTACGTCTGGAGGACAAGAAATTTAATCTCCGAACACAGAAAGGTTTCTTCACAGTAAGAGCTGTAAAAATGTGGAATAGACTCCCTCAAGAGTTGGTTCTGGCCAGCTCCGTGGATTGCTTTAAAAAAGGCCTGGATTCTTTCTTGGATACACAGAATATAACTGGATACTAACATTTATAGGTAAAGTTGATCCTGGGAATATCCGATTGCCTCTCGGGGGATCAGGAAGGAATTTTTTCCCCTGCAGGAGCAAATTGGATCATGCTTTGCTGGGTTTTTTGCTTTCCTCTGGATCAATTCTGCGTGTAGGGTAATATTTTTTTTTTTTTTAAATGGTTGAACTGGGCGGACTTTTGTCTTTTTTCAGCAAGACTAACTATGTAACTATGTATTTTTCAACATATCCACAAATCTTCAGTTTACTAAAATGACCCCTCTTGTACCATCACTGCCAAAGTCAAAGTTTGATTTGCAAGGCATGGGGGTTGATTTACTAAACCTGGAGAGTGTAAAATCTGGTGCAGCTGTGCACGGTAGCCAATCAGTTTGTTCCAACTTCAGCTTGTTCAATTAAGCTTTGAAAAAAAAAACCTGGAGCTGATTGTTTTATATACAGAACTGCATCAGATTTTGTAGTCTCCAGTTTTAGTAAATCAACTGCGTCCTCCAAGTGCGTCAGTTTTATCTAACATGCTTTCTCTGGCAGAAAAATGTATAATTTGCATCAATCAATTTAACTAGTTCACTCTAATTTTGGATATCTTTACTTCCATAATTACTATTGTTTTCTTTTTTTTAAAAAAATCATCTGTTTAAGCTTTTTTATAAGCTTTTGATGTACCCCTTTACTAATGTGTCCTGTAGAAATCTTTTTACCCATTCATAAAAACTGTACTGGCTTCTGCCCACAATTCATAATATACTGTTTGTTTGGTTGGTTGGCTGGATTTAACACAAAGTTGGCCCTAGTGTTTATGTTTGTGACTGTAGCACGAGCATTAGATTAGAAACTCCTTCAAAGGCAGAGATGAATGCAAACAGATCAGTGTTCTGTGAAGTACTGAGGAATATGTTGGCATCACATAAATAAAATTGAAAAAGTGTGAAGGAAATGTTTTCATTTTAGGTACTGAAACATTTATCTATACACTGGAATTGTTAATAATTAGATTTCTTAGACTTTAAAAGGAAATTTCAATCATCTTGCAATATCTGTATATCAAAAACAGTCCACGGATCTGTTCTTGCTAAAGTTACTGTCAGCTAAATGATACAATAATACCTAAAATAGGGAACATTTTAACATTCCTATTAATGCAGAATTGGTAATTAATGTGTAAATGTGTTCTCCAAATTACATATGGCCGATGTTAAAAGTAGTTGGAATGTTCAAGCCACTAGTTTTGCTCATTTCTGCAAAGATAGGCAGACAATATATCACAAGGAAAAATTAACCAGCAAAAAATAAATTACGGCAAAACAGAGGTTAATCTGAAGACACAAGTGGTTTAACTGTTGTAATTATTGTATTAAGTATAAATGTATTTAAAATGACATAATACAGATATCACAACGTTTTTCCCTTCACCAATTTAAAAAAAAAACGTTATCTCACACACTGTCTAGATATCAATTGACCACCTATATACCATAATGATCCCATCAGCTGGCAACTCTTGCCACATTAATCAATGACTTTTGATAGAACTCATTTATCCATAAGGGGGCTAAGGGAAGTCATCTACAACCTTTATTACCTCCCCCTATAAAGGGTTGTGCATTACCAAAAAATTGGCTTACTGAATTCCCTAGGATGGTAGGGATGATTGAATGTGGCCATTGTCAAGTGTGTACGTATGTGCAGAGAACGTATGTGTTCACCAATGCTGAAAATACGAAAACGTTCAAAATGAAAGTTTTACTACGAGGGTAATTTACATGTTACAGTGTTCCTATAGAAAACTTTACATGGGAAAGACCAAATAGCAATTATGTGTATGTATTGACCAACACATTAGAAGTATAAAAAATAACAATGTGGACAGTCCCTTGGCCCAGCTTTTTTTATGGGATCATGAAGGGCAAGAAAAAAGCCTGAGGGTCAAGGGCATTTATGTCTTTGACCTACCTCCAAGAAAGGGTGATTTTAACAGGGTTATTTTACACAAGGAAAAACTGTGGATACACAAGTTAAGAGCCCCTTTTCCATGTGGATTAAATTTACAGGTCTTTAATAAAATAAAATACACCTACCTGCCTGCTCACTGTTTTCTCCAACATACAAACTAAGCTGTGCATATGCAACTCAACTTACATCACATACACAGTCCCTGTTTGTCAGGATGACTGACTTCTGCACATATGCAGGACTGATGTCATCCCATGTTGACCAATGAAGACAGTTGAAGACTGGCACCCAACAAAAGACGAGCCAGCGTGGGACAGGGACCATTGAAGGAAAGGTAAGTTTAGCTCCGCTTTAAACAAAATATTATTAAAACTTTTTTTGCATGTGTTAAGCTAAACCTATTGGTTTCCTTGTCTCTTAAAACAGTTACATTCAAGGTATGCCCTAAATCAGGGGTAGGCAACTTTAAAGAGGTGGAGATCTATCTGAACAACATGGGAGATGTCAAAGATCACTGGGCCCAGTGTCACCTCCTCACAGCTGATTTAAGCTTCTAATTGTTGTACTACCGTGTCACAATTGTGTGCATTGCACGGCATTGATGGGTTTAAATCTGGTGGTGAGGAGGCAACCTATCGCCTCCTCACCATTTGTTATACATACTCGGATTGCATTGCAGAGGAGCAGCAGTGCCCCTAGTTGCATCCGGCAGCGGCACTCTTAGGGCTCATTCACATGTAAATTTGGGAGGGGGGTAAAATCCTGCAGTTGAGTCAAGGTTTAACCACCCACAATCCCTACCCCATTTAGCTTCTGAGGCAGCAGCAGCCAAGGTGTCAACATGCTGCAGCAGGAATTACACCCCCTTATGCTTTTCGTGGGTGCTACGACCTGTCAATAGAGACCCATTCAAGTAAATGGGGCCACTCTGAAAGTGCCCCATAACTGCATGCTTCTGTGGGGTTCAAGGGGTTAAAGCAGGGGATAAGAAATCAGTAGACCACTGCCTGTTTAACCCCTTGTTTATTGTACCGCACAAGGTTGCAGGGCACTTGCAGAGCGGCCTCATTCACCTGAATGGGTCATGCTTGGCAGGTGCTACACCGACCAACTATGACAGGAATTAGGATCAGCACTACAGAGGACACATCAACTTATGCGGCTCTTGCTGCCAACTGCAGCTCCAACTTTACAAGTAGTCCACTGCATTGCAGTCTGTTTGATGCTCTGGGTGGGTCAGCAAGCCCTGACCAAGATCTACCAGTCACCAGGCCGAGATCTACTAGTAGATCACGATCTACTGGTTGCTGAACCCCGCCCTAAATGATAACTGTCACATTTACTTGTACTTTCAAACAAACGGTCAACCAATAACTGATCACATGTGCAGCACCATGGCAACTGCAGATCAATAAGTGCCAAGATGGCAGTTTCCTTAGCTGTAAAGGAGAGGAGAGTTTAGTTCTGCTTTGAAGCAGAATGAAACCCATCGATTTAACTGTTTCCCAAAACAGTTACATTCAAGGTATGCGATGATTGATAATTGTCACAGGTGCCTGTGCTCTCATCCAAATTGCCAAGCCATCAACTGTGTATATATT
Organism: Staurois parvus; assembly: GCF_062004578.1. Lineage (NCBI taxonomy): Eukaryota > Metazoa > Chordata > Amphibia > Anura > Ranidae > Staurois > Staurois parvus. The sequence continues at coordinate 738,244 of NW_028318216.1, forward strand.
AAAGCAAAACATTCCCAGTACATCTGTGTATAAACAGGCACCCCCACAAATAAAATCACTGTGGTGCACCATAAACAACAATATGCATACATATGGGCTTACATAATAATAGGGTTTTTTAGTTAGTTAGGCGTAAAACACACAAAATCAGCACAGATGGTTAAAGAATTAGTAAATCACTTTGTGAAAGAAGTGCTATTATTATTAATATTATTATTATTAATATTATTATTTATTAACATTAATTATTTAACCTCTTCCTGCCAGCATAACGTATTTATATGAAAGCAGGGTTGGTGGGCGTACAAACCCAAACACCGCACATATGTAACCATGGAGCTCCGAGGTTCTGCACTGACAGTGCCCTCCTGGCACACTGACCACTGATCAAGGTCACTGTTTGCAATCTGCAGGCAGCAGAATGGGCTTCCTATCATGTGACCGAAGTGACAGCGAATCAGCAATCTCGTGATTGGGAATCTGCTTCCCGATGTTAAAACCCACTTGAAGGGCCCCCAGAAGGTGACAGCAAAGTTTTATAGGGTTTGCATAGACATGACCCAAGTGTCTTCCAAACCTTCCTCTGCCCCTCTAGTCTAGAGTGTATTCAGCATTCTCCTGTAGCAGGAAACAACTTTTACTAATCCCTGTGGTGACATCTTTAGGCTTGTATAATTCTTCCAGAAGCAAGGCTCTTGGGTACCATCTCTATATGAAAAACATCAGAGCTAAAGGAGAAATAGGAACCTCAAGTCCAACATGCAGAATACGGACAATCTTAGATAGTAGAACTCTTCACATATCATCCAGAAAACAATTCATCCATAAAAGACTAGGAAATTTCTAGACTTTTCTGTCCTCTTCAGATTGGGAAGATCCTAGCTAAAATAGCTGAAACAAAAACAAAAAGAGCACCAGCCTTGTTCAGTAACATAACAAATGTTTTTTTCAGAAACACGCTGTAAGTATTCCAATATACTTGCAAAGGAAGGCAACAGCAAGCTGATAAAATTAATCCACTAAAGATGCTTAAATGATGCCCATCAACAGGGAGCGAGGCTTAAGTGTTTCAAGGGCAGTACCCACTTCATCAGAGCCAAATAAGACATACTAAACACAGTAAATATGTAGTAAGGGAAAATAGCACCTTAGACAGTTCTCAGTAGAATATTTTTTCCAATGGATGATTTGACATCAGCTCTGGATGTAGCAACAACATTTAAAATTTGTACTTTCCTTCACTTTCTGTCTCTATTACAACATCTATCTGATAAAATAGAGAGGAGGTGACAGACAGTAATAAAAACAGGACAGACAGACTAACCTCTCACCATCCTATTCAAAATTAAGCCCGTACACACAATGAGAACATCGGACGAACGATGGTCCATTTTTTTGCATGCTAGTTTCATATCGAAAGTGAAGAGGTTACTAAAGTTACAAAAATTCTTGTATGACAGAATACAAATTTGGAAGTGATAGAATGTATTTGTATTGTATTATCAGACAAAAACTGTACTGATTAAACGGAAATCGTGCAATCTGGTGTTGTACGAGAAAAATGTTTTGTCCCTTCAAATAATTTTGGATGAAAGCAGTGTACTAATGATCAGATTATCGTACGAATGCTTTGAAAGCGGTATTTTTTTGTATGATTTTTTGATACTAGACTTTAGAAAAAAGAGGTTTCGCTTTTACATGCACTTTAAAAGACTGAAGGCTTCAGGCAGTTCCTTTGCCATTCGGCTTAAAGCTTATCTGCAGCAATACTGGTAATACATATGGGTCTTTCTGGTGGGCCTGTTTCTTCTTTACCACTTCCGAGTGCTGTACAAGACCGTGCTGGCAACTGCCTGGGAGGAGCAACAGTGAAGGAGAAAGTCAGTGGAGGATATACAGTAAAGCGTATATTGACCACCCTGATACATAAGAGCTTGCTTCAGATCCAGTGAGTGGCGCCCACAACTGGTGGAGGGAAGGTGGGCACAAGAGCTTCTGTACTTGATGTAGAAGCACTGGGATCAGCACTTTTGGAGAATTAGTAGCACTTTATATTGGATGTACTTTTATTCGATTATGAATTTGTTTTTTAGTAAATGATTGCAAAGGACACCTTGGGAAAGATACACATGGATGGACATTTTTGCACATTAAAATTGACACAGTGCCAACATTGCACTTTATTTTTATTATATGTTATTATAGCACTTTATCAGCATTTTGAAATGTTTTTGATACTTTAATTGTGGTCACTTTTTCATTTGTTCTGTTAAAGGGTAATGTTATGTGTGCCAAAAGGGTTGGTGATAATTAACCGTAGCACCATATCTGATGTATATATTTGCGCACTATTGGCCAAAAGGACAATAGATGGTGCTCAGCAGCCTAATCCATACCACTAAGCGTGCAGCCAACAGCAGAGTGCGGTGGTTTATAGTATTTAATCAAGCTAATGCAGGAGCTGCAGACTTGCAGCAATGTTTGATCTGTTATTCTAGTGCATATGAAATACCGTATTAGTGAATGACTCCTGCCACTGGGGCAATGGAAATAAGCAGGTAGCTGCTGTTTACACTTTACTACTCATTACTGCATAATACAAAAAAATTATATACCAGTCTTGCCATGGAAGCTCTCAAAACAAGGCAGTGAGAAGACAGACATGGGGCTATACAGGCGAACCTCGGTTTATGAATTTAACGCGTTCTGCAGGACGTTTCATATTGGGAAAAATTCGCAAACTGAAACGTGGTTTCTCATAGGAATGCATTGAAAACCAATTAATCCATTCCAGAGGTCAGAAAAAAGTTTTAAAAAAGTAGTTTATGTGTTCAAAACTCTTTATAAAATGCACTTTAAAGGCATAAATACTGTACAGGGACATGATTAAAAAAAAATTTGTAAATGCATTGAAAACCAATTAATCCGTTCCGGAGGTCAGAAAAAAGTCAAAAAAAGTTTTATCTGTTCAAAACTCTTTATAAAGTGCACTTTAAAGGCATAAATACTGTACAGGGACATGATTGAAAAACATCAGGCGTTCGTAAACCGAGGTACACCTGTATTTTCAAATTTCTTATTATGTCTGGAGATATTTAAAAAAAAAAAAGTGTGGACTCCTTTAGCACAATAATCTTCTACTCTGAATTTGGAAAGATTAGACAAGTCCCCTTTACTGATCAATAGGGCATTTTTTGTTGTTTATGCACTTACTGTCTACTCCCCCCCCCCTTCTCCTTCTCTGTTTACCACCAAGTTTTAAATTGATCAAGCAGACTTGTTTTCTGTTTTTTCTCTGCACTTCATCCCAGACAGAGACAAGTCTAGCTTAGTTTACCCTAACACTTGAAACCTAATTGCTAGGATGGTAAAGGGCTCTTCACATCTATTTTAGTAACCGCTAGGTCAAAACAATAGTGCAACTCTTCACCCAAATGTGTTAATATTTTCAAGAGTCTCTGGACAAATTTAGCAGGAGGGCTTAATATATGTAAACAGACTTTCCTGGCAGCTCGAGTGGCCAAAGAGGAATGCTTAGCACTATAAAACAGATGTTCTTGTTTTTTTTCCCCAAAAACTGATACAGACTTATTGCCCAGGGTACACAAAAGGCGCTGCTCCTTTTGAATCTCATGTATCAAAGTTGAAGAGGTAAACATTGTTAGCTCAAACCTGTCTGGAACATTTCAGAAAATTCAAGTTTGCATCTGATGGTTAGGGAAAACAATATCAAGGAAAAGAAAGTAGGTCCAGGCAGCAATGGCTAAAAATGAGGTGGATTATTTTCCAAATGGTACAAAAGTACAATATCGGCAGTCTTGAAACATCTTGATGCATATCACAGAAAGTTCTTAAAGTGACTTAAAAGAAAACAATCTAATTAAGTATGAATTTTAGCTTTATAAAGTATTTCTATTGCGATCAGCCTCCCCCAAATTTCCAAATCCTTTTTTTTTGCTGTTGTGATCCAACTTCCTGACATAGAGTGGCTTTGTTCATTTTTCATGGTCTCAATGTATGTAGGGACCCTCTCTTGCTCATTTCCAAGATGGACTATGGGATTTGTAGTGCACATGACTGCAACTAATGCGCACTGCTTGTTCCAAAAAATGCAAGTGGGGAGAGAAAGGAAAGATTCAGGAACTCACAGAGGATGTTACAAGGAGACAGAAAAACACAGTAAGAAATATTCCATCAAAAATAGACCACTAGGTTCACACTCATGCGGTGCGGTACATTGCATGTGATTCGCATAGGAACTATACTGCATTCCTGTGCAAATCACATGCGATTTGTGTGCGGTGTGAATTGAGCCATACATTATGTATGGGTCAAATCGCACCGCATCCGCACCAAAAAGGTCCAGGACCCTTTTTTGGGTCCGTACTAGAATCAGATCGCATGGGTATTCATACCTATGAGAGCCGATTCTGCACATCGCACTGCGTTTTGTGGACCGCTTTCTGGGTGTTGTTAACTTAACATACATCGCATGAACGGGGTGAGATTCTGATGCGATGCGGAATTTGCACAGAAAACGCTGCAAATTCCGGACCACATCAGTGTGAACCCAGGCTAAGAAGTGGATATGTGAGGATGATTTTTGGAGAATATAGATATTGATTAGTATCACTTTAATTGTACGGTCTTACAATTAAAGCAGGGATCTCCAAACTTTCTAAACAAAGGGCCAGTATACGGTCCTTCAGACTGTGGGGGGGGGGGGGGCCCAGACTGAGACCAGTGAAAATGTCCTAGTGTCAATGGGAGTAAACAATGCCCCATTGTTGGTGTCAGTGGTGAGAATTGTGCCCCATTGTTGGTGTCATTAGGAGGAAATTTGCCCCTTCATTGATGTCAGTGAGAAGAGTAGTTCCCCATTGTTGGTGTCAGTGGGAAGAATTAATATATATATAAAGTGCAGTGCTATCTCTGAATATACTAAATAATAATAAATATAAAGTGCAAAACTGATTATACAAGTGCTCCAAATAATACCACAAGGTACTAGATTAATGTGCAAAATAGTGCATACAAAAAGATTGTGCATGTTAGGAATTCCCCCTTTCCTGGAATCCTTATATTCTTATTTATTATATTCTCTTTGTGCTGCGCAGCGTCTGGGTGTGGCACGGGCTCGATCGCGATCGGGCAATCAACATAACCAACACTCAAGTAGGATACAGGAAGATTGCAAAGTTTATTACGTACATTACAGCTTATAAAGGCAAAAACCACAAACCCAAATTATCCAATAGTAAGACAAACTCAAATTATCCAATAGTAAAGCGTACCTTTAACTTCTACCCAGATACTAGACAAGGTGCACCTTTTACTTAAACTGTTAAAATGTTAACCTCAGTCAGTACATCCTGCCATTTTTGGCTGTGTTCCCAGATCTCTTATCTGAACATCTATCTATGTTTTGTACGATGTTTTGCAGACACCTGCAGTCTAGGCGTCCACCCTGTAACTTTGTGTTACTTTGTGGTTGTACTTGTGACATACATATACCATTTAAAATTTTCCATATAAGCTCGAAAATAATGCTGGCATGTCTTATAACATTTACTTAAGACATAATAATTTCATTTTAAAGCATCACTCTAACTCTTGTCACAATGCAAGCATAATGAATACAGAAATGGTATACCTGAATCAATAGCCCTAGCTCATATTTCCCCACAACCCCCTCTTTGATCATATTGAACCTTTGTTCAACATGATCACTCAGAATACCACACCTCCTCTCTGGATTGTCCAAACAAAGTAAGTCTGGAGCCGTCTGTTGGAGAGGTGGAGTCTGGGCTCTTGTGCTTAACTGCTAGCTTCATAGTCTTACCCACTCCCCATATAGCAACTTCTAAATAAATAAAAATTGCAAAAAGAAGTGCTAGTGTATAAAGTGCAATTAATTATTTTATAAATCTTTGGAATAACTCGGTACCACTTCCGAATATTATGGCACCTTCCATTACTTGATTGGTTGTCAGAAGAAAGGGGGTCCTCTGTTATCTCGGAATCCCCTTTGTCCTGAGATTCATCTTCTCCGGGTTCTCTTCAGGCCTTTGAGATGTAAGCTGTCTGTTTTATAGGAATCTTTCATTTGTCATCAGTAAGTCTCATTTTGAACTGAAAATGTGCACAAAGTGGATTAGGTTCATTCAGTGTCTTAATAGATGGATCTTCTAGCATTCTGATCATATGTATGTTAACAGTCTCGGTTATGTATAACCCAATGTCTGTGGGTCAGTGGGATGCAATGGGGTGGGGTATCCATTCATCCAACAGGTAAAAGTGTGCTGTTGTGTTGGGGGTATCAGCTTCAAGAGTTCTGGGGTGGGATGTCGGGGGGCATAGAAACTGTGTTCTCTTGTTCTGGCGAATCTCTTGGGGAGTCCTTCATCTCCAGGTATTTCTTCAACCTCGATGCATGTATCCATTGTGGAGTCTGGTCAGTTAGAACTGCTGTTCTGGCGACTTTATGGACTTCAAATGGGCCTTGAAAAATGAGTCCCGTCTTTTTCCTTGCAGCCAGTTGTTTGATCAGAACTTTGTCACCCGGCAGGAATGGATGAGTGGGATCTGTGGAAAGAGGAGGACAGGTGACAGACACCTTTTCTTGGTTTTCAGATAACACACTTACCAGATGTTTTACGTATTCCTCCTGTAAAGCAGAAAAGTTAGTTTCGTCACCTGGGGTTTGGCAGTCATTTGGTGGTCTACCCATCAGTATTTCATATGGGGAAAGTCCAGTCTTTTTATTAGGGGGTGGTCTTTTTTTGGTAAAGAACTGCGGGGAGATATAACAGCCAGTTCTTTAAAGTTCCCCCTGTGGCTTTCTTCAGTCTATCTTTTATTGTCCTTTTCATGCATTCTTGAAATCTTGCATAAACAATGTCATGTTGTGTGTGGGTGTGGATGACGCGGCTGCTTCCTTTGCTGCTCTGTCTGCTAAATTGTTACCTCTGGCTAACGGATCATGTAGTACCCCAAATGCATATCTGCTGTCAGTGTAAATGTTCACTCTTCGGTCAGCAAAAAGTTGACAGGCGCGCGTTAGCGCGACTAACTCAGCTTGCTGGGCTGAATTAGCATGAAGCGGTTTGGCTTCAATGATTATGTCTGGTAGCATCACTACAGCATAACCCGTTTGGTAGGTATGATCATCTGGTCTGACACAGCTGTCATCAACAAAAACATCTATACTGCCCGATTGGGGTATGTCCTTTAGATCACCTCTGGGTGAAGTATTCTCACAGTCATGTAGAGGGGGTATAGTCACCATTTCTCCTCCCGTCTCACCCATATTTAGCAGCATGTGTAGCAACCTGAGCACTGGAGCTGTCTCCGGACAAGTCTTAAACTGCAAGTTTCCACTCAGTCTCTGTGCTGTCATGTGCTGCGTCATCATATCGTGCAATAGCACTGCTATTGAATGTGTAGTGTATAACACAGTCAGTGATCCCTGTGTCAGTTCACTTGCATCCTTTACAGCCATTGATCAAGCAGCCATCGCTTGAAGGCAATGAGGCATGCCCAAAACCACACAAGGCAACTTCTTGGAAAGGTAAGCCACTGGTCTATTTTTCCCACCGTGTTCCTGTGTGAGTACGGCTGCAAATGTGTCCGCTGACACTACACTGTAAAGCTGAAACTCCTTCTCATAGTCAGTCCGGCAGTGCTAAGGCTGGGGCATTAGTCAGTGATCTGATCAGTCTACCAAAAGCTTCCTTCCTCTCCGGGGTCCACTCTATCTGTTGTGGGGCCTCTTGTTTTGTTGTATCCCTGAGGATCGAATCATTGTGGGAACAGTCAGGTATCCACTGCCTGCAATACACTATTGACCCAAGGAAGGACATCATTGCAGCCTTGGTTGTTGGTAGTGTGAGGGACATTAGGGCTTTTACCCTGGCTGGGGAGACAGACCTGTCTCCTCCTGAAATCAGGCAACCCAGGTATTCCACCTGTTCCTGTACCCATTGTATCTTCTTTCTTGAGGCCAAATGGCCCTTTCCGGCTAGGTAATCTAGCAAGTGTCTTGAGTCTACCTCACAGTCTTCATGGCTGACCATTAGGTCGTCTGCGTATTGGAGTAAGGTGGATCCCCTCTTTGGCTCCCAACTGTCTAAAGATGCTTTCAATACCATTGAGAAAGCAGCAGGACTATCCCCATAGCCTTGAGGAAGACAAGACCAGGTCAACTGACCACCGTCCCATTGAAAAGAAAACATGTTCTGGGCAATTACTTCAACCGGAATGCTAAAGAAAGCATTGGAAAGGTCTATTACAGTGTAGAATCGCGAGCTGCTGGGAATAGCCCCAAAAATTGCCGTAATATCTGCTACCAATGGAGGTAGGGGAATAATTGTCTTGTTTACCTTTCTGAGATCCTGGACTAGCCTCAATGAACCATCTGCTTTCCTTACTGGATTAATAGGTGTGTTCCAGGGACTTATTGTCGGTCTGAGAACACCCATGTCAGATAAATTTGTATGGCTGGTCAGACAGGGGATACTGTTTTTGAAAACAAGGGACCGTGTCTTGTTTTAAGTTTGGCTTGTAAGGGGTGCAATTTACAAAGCCTACTGCAGTTTTGTCCTCCGCCCAAATTGGGTGGGAGGTCGGGTCATTTGGTAGAAGTATGTAAAGTCCTATATGGTTCTTTCTCTTTGGATTAGTCAGTTCACTCATCTTAGTCTTAGCTGTCAGTCTTCCTTGATTGTCAAATGTTATGCTGATCATGAGCTCAGACATTAATTCTCTACCCATCAACGCAACCGGGCACATGGGCAGGACTGCAAAGGTTAATTTTGCTGAGTATGTCATCTGGGGTTAGGACACAAGAATTTAAGATCCTTAATCCCACTGGTAAGGGTACCTGTACCTTTGTGTCCCCTACTGTAATCAGTGGAAGTGTTATGTTTGATTTTTGTTTTTTTTTGTTTTCTGTTTAACCACTACAAGTGTGTCTTCTGCTGCTATCTGTTCTGCTGTTTCATCTGCCTTCCCTTGATCAGTCAAAATTTTCTCCTTTCTGCTAGATTCATCTAATGCTTTCTTGCACTCGGCTTCCCTTTCTTTATCTTCTGTTTGTTCCATCTCCTTCTTCCCTCTACCTTTGATACTCTTCCTCATCCTCCTTTCTCTGTCCGTCTTTCTCTACTGCTGTCCCAATAACCACTGCAGTTGTCAGTGAACCCAGATCCGGATAAATAGTCAACGGATCATTTGTTTTAGGCTTCTCATGGTCTGTCTCCTTCTCCTGCTGAGTATAATACGTAGGGCGGGGGTGCAGTCGGAGCAGGTGGGGGTGGTGTATTCCAAATCTTACAGATAAAGTGCAAATTAGTGCCAATCTTAATCACTCCAACCATCTGTTGATATGATGATATGATAATAAAACCACAGAAAATAAATTATAATGTCCAGATGCAACAAAAACTTTTTACAAAAGTTTGAGGAAGTTGAGGAAGTCACGTGTTACCGTGACGCAACGCGTCGGTACGCAAGGAGGATTCTGGGAGCGCGGTGACGTCATTTCCGGCGTGGCGGCCATATTTGAAATCCCTGTATTAAAATACCCATGCAGGAGATTTATAGCATGGGGTATTGAAGGCTTGTGAGGAGAAGAATATAAATGTGAGTGGGCAATCTTTTCCATACCTACATTACTGAATAAACAGGTTTACACTATGTTAGTCTCTCTTGTTTATATATGAACCGAGGAGCTGACTGCTGATAGAGTATTAGAGGCAAGGCCCTGGTGAGCTATCAAAGTGGTGTCCTGTTTAAAGCGAGCTGACCCTGTGGGGTCGGGGTAAGGAGGTGAGAGGCCATCACGGCTAAAGTTTGGATTCACACAGTGTGGTCACGTGTGACACATGCATGAAGATTGGAAAAAGTTTTTGTTGCATCTGGACATTATAATTTATTTTCTGTGGTTTTATTATCATATCATCATATCAACAGATGGTTGGAGTGATTAAGATTGGCACTAATTTGCACTTTATCTGTAAGATTTGGAATACACGGTTTGCACAATCTTTTTGTATGCACTATTTTGCACATTAATCTAGTACCTTGTGGTATTATTTGGAGCACTTGTATAATCAGTTTTGCACTTTATATTTATTATTATTTAGTATATTCAGAGATAGCACTGCACTTTATATATATTCATTCACTTTAGTTGGTAAGGAGTGTTGTGTCAGCAGCTTGGTGAATAGGGCCCCATTCCTAGCGCAGGAAGTCCTTGCATTTAGTGGGAAGAATTTCACCCCGTCATTGGTGTCAGTGGGAAAAATTGCACCCCGTTGTTTGTATCATTGGGAAGAATTGCGTCCCGTTGTTGGTGTCATTGGAAAGAATTGTGCCCCATTGTTGGTGTCATTGGGAATAAGTGTTTCTGTACATTGGTGTTAGGGGGAGGACATTTGCCCAACTGTTGGTGTCAGTGGATGGAATAGTGTCCCAAGGGCCAGATAAAAGCCAGCAAAGGGCCACATCTGGCACCCGGGCCACAGTTTGGAGACCACTGATTTAAAGTATAAGTTGGGAACACATTACATGTTCAACCTGTTTTTAGGGTGGAACATGTAAAATATTCCAAATGCTGCAGCTGCTGTTACCTCCCTGTGACAGAAGTACGGGGAGAAGTTCTCTGTACTAGCAGTCACTTTTTAAAAACAGCGATTCCGTGTTCTGTGAATGAATGAACTACAAGTTCCAACAGCCTTAGCGGCTGTCGGCTTGCAGTTCTCAATGAACTACCATGGTGCTGTGGAGTGCCATGGTAGTTAATTGATTCTTCCTGTCAGTATATCTGCTTGCCCGTACATCCCGTACAGGCAAGCAGATATACTGACAGGTCTGCAGGAGGCCTGCATGGCACCATGCAATGGTTTACAGGCTCCTGCAATCAAAATAATAAATGCATATTTTTTTTCCATCAAATAAGTGTGCATTTATTATTTTTGGAAAAAAAAGGTGAACTTATTCTTTAAGCACTTTTTGTGTGACCAGCAAGACTCTTCGAGGGTTGTTGGTGGGTTAAATTTGTTGTGGCAGTGTTACGTCTCAGTGGTACAGGCTGTGGGACTCCAGGATGGCTATTTTTGCAATTTTGTCCAGGACTGGTAACTCCTGGATTGAGTTCTGGTGTCTGGAGGCTTAAAAGAGCCTTGGGTGGGATGAAGCTTCTAACATTGTGTCCGCAGTTTACTGGAGACCAGCAGCCTGATGGTGTAGGTATGTACAGCCTTTTTAATCAAAGGGCTGGCTGTGATTTGGGGCTTCTTTGCCCTGGAGACAAGCTGCTGCTTGAGCAGCATGTGGTTGGATAGACACTAGGAGGGTGTCTACCCAGACCCCAAGGAGAGGTTGCCGTATCTGACCAGGCTGTGGCCTAAAAGTGATACTAAGAGATCGTGTGTGTAACTTGGCAAGGGCCTGTGCAAAGGTTGGCAGTAGAGATGAGCGAATCGAACCAGGCGAACCGGAATTCGATACGAATTTCAGGAAAAATTCGATTCGCGTCGAATCCAAATATTTGCCTACTTCGGGTGCGCGAATCGGATTTTTCCCGATCAGCCGGCAAAAGTGTCCCTGCAGAGAGCTCCGCTATTTCTGACATTTCTCTGACATTTCCTTCACATGTACAGCGGTTGAAACATTGTATCTATTAGTTTCCATTTAGGATACAGATGTTTCAACCGCTGTACATGTGAAGAAGCTGTCAGAGAACTGTCAGAAATAGAGGAACTCTGCACATACACTTTTTGCCGGTTTGGAATTCTTATTTTCATCCTACTTCTTCTTCTTCTTCATCCTCATCCTCATCCTCAGAAGAAGAAGAAGAGGATGAGGATGAGGATGAAGAAGAAGAAGAAGAAGTAGGATGAAAATAAGAATAATTCCAAGCCGGCAAAAAGTGTATCTGCAGAGCTCCTCTATTCTGCAGATACACTTAGAGGAGCTCTGCAGATACACTTAGAGGAGCTCTGCAGATACACTTTTGCCGGCTTGGAATTAATCTTATTTTCATCCTACTTCTTCTTCTTCTTCTTCATCCTCATCCTCATCCTCAGAAGAAGAAGAAGAGGATGAGGATGAGGATGAGGATGAAGAAGAAGAAGAAGAAGAAGAAGTAGGATGAAAATAAGAATAATTCCAAGCCGGCAAAAAGTGTATCTGCAGAGCTCCTCTATTCTGCAGATACACTTAGAGGAGCTCTGCAGATACACTTAGAGGAGCTCTGCAGATACACTTTTTGCCGGCTTGGAATTAATCTTATTTTCATCCTACTTCTTCTTCTTCTTCTTCTTCTTCATCCTCATCCTCATCCTCAGAAGAAGAAGAAGAGGATGAGGATGAGGATGAAGAAGAAGAAGTATGATGAAAATAAGAATAATTCCAAGCCGGCAAAAAGTGTATCTGCAGAGCTCCTCTAAGTGTATCTGCAGAATAGAGGAGCTCTGCAGATACACTTTTTGCCGGCTTGGAATTATTCTTATTTTCATCCTACTTCTTCTTCTTCTTCCTCTTCATCCTCATCCTCTTCTTCTTCTTCTGAGGATGAGGATGAAGAAGAAGAAGAAGTAGGATGAAAATAAGAATAATTCCAAGCCGGCAAAAAGTGTATCTGCAGAGCTCCTCTATTCTGCAGATACACTTAGAGGAGCTCTGCAGATACACTTTTTGCCGGCTTGGAATTAATCTTATTTTCATCCTACTTCTTCTTCTTCTTCATCCTCATCCTCAGAAGAAGAAGAAGAGGATGAGGATGAGGAAGAAGAAGAAGAAGAAGAAGTAGGATGAAAATAAGAATAATTCCAAGCCGGCAAAAAGTGTATCTGCAGAGCTCCTCTATTCTGCAGATACACTTAGAGGAGCTCTGCAGATACACTTAGAGGAGCTCTGCAGATACACTTTTTGCCGGCTTGGAATTAATCTTATTTTCATCCTACTTCTTCTTCTTCTTCTTCTTCTTCTTCTTCTTCATCCTCATCCTCAGAAGAAGAAGAAGAGGATGAGGATGAAGAAGAAGAAGAAGTAGGATGAAAATAAGAATAATTCCAAGCCGGCAAAAAGTGTATCTGCAGAGCTCCTCTAAGTGTATCTGCAGAGCTCCGCTATTTCTGACAGTTCTGTGACATTCACTCCATACAGCGGTTGAAACCATGGAAACAAATAGATACAATGTTTCAACCGCTGTATGGAGTGAATGTCCCAGAACTGTCAGAAATAGGCTATTTCTGACAGTTTTGTGACATTCACTCCATACAGCGGTTGAAACCGCTGTATGGAGTGAATGTCCCAGAACTGTCAGAAATAGCCTATTTCTGACAGTTCTGTGACATTCACTCCATACAGCGGTTGAAACCGCTGTATGGAGTGAATGTCACAGAACTGTCAGAAATAGACAGAAACTGTCACAGAACTGTCCTTCTTCTCATCCTTCTCCTTCTTCTCATCCTTCTTCTCATCCTTCTCCTTCTTCTCATCCTTCTCCTTCTCCTTCTTCTCATCCTTCTCCTTCTTCTCATCCTTCTTCTTCTCATCCTTCTCCTTCTTCTCATCCTTCTTCTCATCCTTCTCCTTCTCCTTCTTCTCATCCTTCTCCTTCTTCTCATCCTTCTCCTTCTTCTCATCCTTCTCCTTCTTCTCATCCTTCTCCTTCTTCTCATCCTTCTCCTTCTCCTTCTTCTCATCCTTCTCCTTCTCCTTCCTCATCTCCAAGGGCATTTAAATTAAAGGTACAGTGTTCTGCACTAATTTAAAGGCTCTCTGAAGCCTAGAAACCCTTTTTATAAGTTAACTTCGTAGCGAATTAATTCGCATCGAATCGAATTTCTTCCTGAAATTCGGCGAATCAGCCGAATCGAATTTTTGAATAATTCGCTCATCTCTAGTTGGCAGAATTGAAATACTGTAGTCATAAGTCTGAAAAAATTAGGTTTTTGTAATGGTGATAATGAAAGGGTAAACTTATGAATTTTTTTAATTTCACTTTTAATTAAAAGTGGGCCAAAGCTCTCTTGCAGAGACTGCTAACTGCTAATAAAGCGTGCTAACAAAGCGTGAGCTGGATTTTGGCTTCAATTTGTTAGTGTATTTAAATCTGCTACTCCACCTAACACTCCCCTTTGTCCAGACTGACAATGCTGCTGTCCAAAGGTTCCCCCTGTGCTCATTCATCCAGAGTGGGGGCGTGCTTATACAAGAGGTGTGTTATTGGCCAGATCACCAGGTGAAAATAGAGGGGAGAAAAGTGGGAGAAAAAAAATCTAATGATTGGTAAGCTGTAATATATTACATTTTTTTGTCTTGGGTTTACCACAACTTTAAGGCTATAGCATTGTGTCGTTATTTGGTCTATATGAAATTTTGATAATATTATCATTTTTATGTAGAGCTATCAAGATTAGAACAAATTATTAATTTGACTGATTTTTTTTCTTTAGAAGGCCATAAACATCTAAAGTAATTTCTATATTTTCTGTATGCACATTGTGTGCATTTTCTGTAATAAGGACCTGCAGTGAATAATCAGCTACCTGCAATGTTAAGCTTTCTTATAGGCATAATATTGGGGCTAATTTGCTGTATGACATCCTAGTGACACATTACCCTCTCTTCATATACCCATTCAATTATCACAAAAACAGCTGGAAACCTGCTTAATGTGGCCCTTCTGGCAATTAGTGTAATCATCTACTAATCCGATAATATGCACTAGACTTGGTGTGTGTGGTATGAAGAATGCTGTGCTAAGAAAGCAGTAAGGATGTTTTATTCTCTCACCTATATAAAGTATTCTTGTGTCCAATCTGCTCCGCTACAGCTTCGGGATCCAACATCCTGGAGAGGAGACTTAGTCGCTTATTCTTCCTCTTAATAAATAGAGCTGAAATTTATATTTCACTTTTATTTTGCTTACCTGGGGCCACCCCCTTCTCCGCCCCTTATCGCTATGCTAATAAAATGTTTTAAAAATCTGTTTTCATTACATGCCTTATTTTAGAGGTGATTGAGTCATCACTGGATCTCTGTGATTCTCATTGCAATGCAGGCATATCTTGGCTGGTGGGAGCATCCAACAGGATTCTGTACATATCTTCCTAAAAATTGCACAGCACCCAATCTTGTGGATTGTAGAGGTATCAACCAAGTGATCACACAAAAAGTAATGCGCAACTTCAAATTTACTGTATGAATGCAAAATAAATTGACAATGGCAATACAATGGTAAAGGGGTATGTAGCAAGCATAAAACAAAGTATAACAGGCAGTGACACTATTGTAAGGGCTGCCTAGGGGTAGTTCCCAGAAAGCCACAAAAAACGATCACTGCCCCAGTCTATAACTGGCCTTCACAGCAAGGAGCACGGGCGACGCATGTGAAACAACAAAACAAAAAAATGTCCGGCTCTAACTTGTCAGCCAGCCTGCAAACAAACCGAATTCCCACAAAGGCCGATAGACAGCAGCATAATACAGAATCAAAGAGAGCAGAGTATAAGAAAAAATCCGTAGTAATATACAGCTTAGTACAGTTTATTCTAGTGCATTGGTTATTATTATTATTATTATTATTATTATACAGTATTTATAAAGCGCCGATAGTTTGCTCAGCGCTGTACATTACAAAGGGGGACAGAACATGTGACAGAACAATACCAATACAATGCAAAACATGAGGGGATCAAGGGCCCTGCTCTTTTGAGCTTACAATCTAGGAAGGAGGGGATGGTGGCACAGGAGGAGAAAGCTGTGGGGGATGGAGTGGTAGGAAGAGTGGAGGAGGTCGGCAAGTTAGCAGGGGGTGGGGTAGGCTTCCCTGAAGAGGTGGGTTTTCAGGGTGCGCCTAAAGGAGAGGAGAGTAGGTGATAATCTGATGGGTTGGGGCAGGGAGTTTCAGAGGATGGGTGACACCCTGGAGAAGTCCTAAAGGTGGGAGGAGGAGACCAGGGAACTAGAGAGAAGGAGGTCTTGTGAGGAGCGGAGTGTGCATGCTGGGTGGTACTTGGATATTAGGTCGGTGATGTAGTTCGGGGCAGTATGGTGGACGGCTTTGTACGTCAGTGTTAGGATTTTGAATTTGATCCATTGTGCAATCGGAAGCCAGTGGAGGGATTGGCAGAGGGGGGTGGCGGAAACGGAGCAGTTGGTGAGGTGAATGAGTCTGGCTGCCGTGTTCAGGATCGACTGAAGCGGGGATAGGCAGCGGCGAGGAAGGCCAGTAAGGAGGGGTTGCAGTAATCGAGTCGTGATATGATGAGGGAGTGGATGAGCTGTTTAGTGGTTTCTGGGGTTAGGAACGTGTGTATTTTGGCGATGTTGCGGAGGTGGAGTCTGCATGAGTTTGTTAAAGATTGGACTTGGGGCTGGAAGGATAGGTTGGAGTCCAGAATGACACCAAGTACTCTGGCCTGCGGGGCGGGTTTGATGGTGGCATTGTTGGACATGATGGAGAAGTCAATGGGGGGTGGGGTCCGGGCTGGGGGGAAGACAAGAAACTCGGTTTTGGAGAGGTTCAGTTTAAGGAAGTGGAGCGAAATCCAGTCTGATATGTCGCTCAGTAGGTGTGTGATTCAGGCGGAGACTGAGGGGGTGAGGTGGGGGGTTGAGAGATAGATTTGTGTGTCATCGGCATATAGGTGGTAGTTGAAGCCGTGAGAGTGTATGAGTTGGCCAATGGAGGAGGTGTAGATGGAGAAGAGAAGGGGCCTGAGGACAGAGCCTTGGTTGTCAACTTATGTACTAAAGTGGGCCTCAAGTGTGGCCCCTGACATCACCAAAGGACTGCACATAATGTTCAATACATGTAAGGCTTCAGAGGACTGTCAAAAACTGCAGATCTAATAGAGAAAATGAGAAAACGTCTTCAGGAGCCAATATATGCATATATTTTGACTTCTGAAGAAGTGGACTTTGTCCAGGAAACGCATCAGCCCATTCTTTGGTGTATTGCTCCTTGAATCTGATATACCATATGAATGAAATGTATTTCATTGTGTAAAGCTGTTGCAAAATTTTATATGTAATTGATGATGTATTTTGCCTAAGCACCTCCTCTTTTTTATATATATATATGGATGAAATAAAAATGTTTTTTTTAAATAATTGTGTGCCTCAAAAATCCCGTTCTACAATTTTTTTCCATATTGCTATAGACTTAGGGATGTGGCATTTTTCTTTTTTGATTTTATATCTTAGCTGGAATCCCTGGCCATGCGAGATCCCCTGCATGGTAGGGGTTGGGGAAAGACCTGGCAACCTACCCTGTAAAATAATTGCTAAGAGAATTCATGGAAAAAGTCGCTTACGAGTGACGGTCCATGCAATCGTTGGCTCTGAGGAAGAGGTTGTGTCCTCGAAACGCGTTAGCCAGTTGGTCATCCAGGGTTCCATTGTATGGACTCAGATGTTGTTTGGATCATACATCTTGTTCAGTTTGACATGCCTGTGTTTTTATGTCTATTGTGAGTATGATACTTACTTTGTTTCTTCAATAAATATTTTAAACGATAATGCACTAGTTCAGTGCGCCGTTTTTCTGTTTCTCCATTTGCATCTGGTCCATGCAATCGCCAAGGGTCGGATACGACTGAATGGATAGATAGATCTTAGTTGGTAGCTGAGGCAGTACACCATGGGGATCTCTGGACAGTGTTCACAGGGGGAGGCAAAAAGAGTTCCTGGTCTGAATGCCCATATAGCAGCAGAATGTGTATTCTTGAACATGTGCAGTATGTGGGGGCACTTTTTTTGTGGGGGCGGGGGTGTTGTGTTGGATAGAACAGGAATGCAGGATTTTTTTGTGTCTGTGTCTGTGTCCTGTAAGGTAGATTTTCTGAAGATGCAACAGGAAGTGAAAGGAGGTCTCTATAAAGCGAGGGAGGCCTCACTTTAACATTTATCACCAGAACACATTCCACCATTGGAAGACTTCCCCTCACATCAACTTTTTTGGATTTCCCATCACTTTTTGTGCCAGTGACAAAGGATTTACAAGAGGGTAAATCTTGTCAGCTGGAACATAGGTAGCAATAAAAACTTGACAGCGATTCTAATTCTACTTTATTCTATCCACACCTATTTAGCTGTATACCTAGTGTACACCTAAAAGAACAGCTAGACTATGGGCAAAAGCAAAAATTACATATACAGTATGAAATAGTCTGTCACTAGCTGCAGTCTTTGTTTTGTCCCCCAGTAACATAATTTTATTACTTGATGATCCTGTCAGCTAAACCATTAACTTTCTACTTACTTTAATGTTGTGCATTCTGCAGTAACATTGCTTTGAAGTCTAAGGTGATCGTACCCAGTACAAAATGATCATACAATCTCCTTCAGTGGCCATAGAAAAGAATCACCCCCTTTAAAATAATCACATTTTGTTGCTTTGTAACCTGAAATGAAGACGGACACAGTTTTTGTTTTATCCAGCTGTATTTACTCGGTGCAACTTATAAAATCCAAGTGAAAGATATAACACCAACATGTCAGAAAAAAATTCAAAAAAATTCAAAAACAGAATCACTGAGTTGGAAAAAGGATCTCCCCATTGGGTCAGTATTTTCTTGAACCACCTCTTGCTTTATTTTTGGCCCGCTCTTCTTTGCAGAACTGATCAAGTTCAGTTAATATTGATGGTGACCGTTTGTGGACTGTAGTCTTCAAGTCATTCCACAGATCTTCAATGGGCTTTAAGTCTGGGCCATGCAAGGACATTCACCTTGTTCTCCTTCAGTCACTGTGTGGTCATTTTTGCTGCGTACTTTGGGTCATTGTCATGTTGGAAGGTGCACCTTCTTCCCATTGACAACTTTCTGGCAGAGTAGATGTTCCTCAAGCAGGGGCGGACTGACCATTTGGAAACTCGGGCACTGCCCGAGGGCCCGGGGTCAGTAGGGGTCCCCATGAGATGCCCCTGGTACCTTTTTTATAGGCTTTTTTGAGTTTGGGCAAGGACACAGGGGCCCTATGATCCCCTATTGCCCGGGGGCCCCATGAGTTGTCTGTCTGCCCCTGTCCTCAAGAATTTGATGGTATTTTGCCCCATCCATTTTTTCTTCTATCCTGACTATCCAGTCCCTGCTGCAGAGAAACACCCCCATAACAGGATATTTCCACCTCTGTGCTTTACTGTAAGAATGATTTATTTGGATGGGGAGCTGTATTGGATTTCCACCAGACATATAGTTTGGTGTTAAGGCCAAATAATAAAATTTTAGTTTCATCTGACCATAACATCTTTTTCCATGTGGCCTCAGAATCTTCAAGGTACATTTTGGCAAAGCTCAGCCTAGACTCCATGTGGCCTTTCTTGAGGAGTGGCGTTTTTTTTGCAAATCTCCCATACAAGCCACATTTGTGGAGAATGTGTGATATTGTTGCACACAATGGCCACTCTTTGTCATAAATTCCTGCAACTGCTCCAGAGTTGCTGTAGGCCTCTCTGACCAGGTTCCTCCTGGCTCTTTCATCCAGTTTGGAGCAATGCACTGATCCTGGAAGGGTCTGTGTTGTACCAACAACAGTACCTTACATTTCTTAATAATAGACCTTACTTTGCTTCTAGGCATTAATAAAGCCTTTTAATTTGTTTGTATCCATCTCCTAACTTGTGCCTGTCCACAACTTTATCTTGGAGATCTTTTGACAGTGCCCTGCCACCCATAGTTGATTGTTTGCTTCAACTGCACTACCAGGGATTGAAATGCTCCAGGAAAGTTCTTTTCATGCTGAGCTAATCAAAATGACACAGCTGATCACAGCTGAAAGCCATATGGCTTTGTGTGGTATTGAAAAGGTGATTAGCTACATTTAATTGAGTTTACAAGTCATTTTTAGGAGGCGGTGATAATTTTTCCAACTCAGTGATATTGTTTTTGAATTTTTCTTTCTGACATGTTGGTGTTGGATAAAACAAAAACTGTGTCTGTCTTCATTTCAGGCTGCAAAGCATCAAAATGTGATTAATATAAAGGGGGTGGTTCTTTTCTATACCCACTATATATAGCACAAGGGTATGTGCGATTGGTTACATATTGAAAGTATCATTTAGGTTTGTCTTCATAGTATATAATTTTGGTAAATCTAAAGGAGATTGTACAGAAATTGCAGAATTTATAGTGTATGGCCAGTTTTAGGTGAGTTTTAAACACTTTAGTACTACTAATAATGGAAAGGTAGTGAATGGTTACTTGCCCAGTGTCATTTATAAACAGCTCTGGGTAAAGCACCATTGAGCAGTCAATCCACTCATTAATACCAGTGAACTTTACATGCACTGTGTATAGAGCTGATCTGAGCAGCTCTGTACCTTGAAGTTCATCTGATTGGGTATTGTCATGTGATTGGTGATATAGAGATAACTTTTACATCTGAGAGCCCTTAGAGCACTCATCCATTAGTTCCTGATCATTGTAGAGATCACAGCAGCTGCAAGTAAAGGTTAACCCCTTAACCCCCCCCTTCTCTTATACCTATGATCCCATATCCTGCACATCTGAATATTGACCCCTCATCCCACCTGTGTATCACCTGTATGTGATATATCTAGCGCACCATTGCCCAGCTCCATATTTTAAATATGCAAAAAGCAAATTAAAGCCTAACTCCAGCTTACACTCTTAAATCATTTACAGGAACAGCTCCCTGTCAGTTTTATATGGTTTGTCCATAACCCTGTAACTGTCACTCTTGCTG
Source organism: Staurois parvus (assembly GCF_062004578.1). Lineage (NCBI taxonomy): Eukaryota > Metazoa > Chordata > Amphibia > Anura > Ranidae > Staurois > Staurois parvus. The sequence continues at coordinate 758,965 of NW_028318216.1, forward strand.
GACAGTAAGGTCTGAGTTTAAATGCAGAGAAAATATAATGTGGAACTTTGTGGATCAATACTCACCTTCTGAATGATTCCTCGCTGGCATCTTCTTCTATGCACTGGTCTTCAGCCATCTTTATTGGCCGGCATGGAAATTTATCACTCCTGTGCATGCACAGGAGCTAGTCGTTTCGGCACACAATGCTTCGGCTGGCCACTATAAGTTGAGCTGCACATCTCAGTTTACATTTTGGGGATTGCTGTAAGCAGGCAGGTAGGCTTAGTTTATTGTAGAAGACACATTGCATGTCTCTTCTGATGTAAAAAGCCTTCCTGCTCATAGTATGTAGCAACAAAACTGTTTTGTAGGACGGAGTGGTTTTTCAACATATGTGTATTTTAAAGGGGAGATGCTCTTGAGTACTAATTTCTGACAATTAGTCATTGGTTCAGTACGTTCACATTTGCCACATATTTTGAGTAGGAAGGAGGAGGTGTTTTGTAGTACAAAGTGGTCCTTCAATGGAAGAAAGGATTCATACTATTTATACTGAGCGCTATCATCATGTATAAGTGGGGGAGTTGTATTTATACATATTTAATAGATAGGAGCAGCGCAACACCTTTATTTTCACTTTATTAACAGACTTTTTGCTTTAAAGGATAAGTTCACTTTTGGGAACATGTTACATGTTCCCACCGCTGCAGCTGTTGGCTGATTTCCCTCCCCCCCCATCTCTGTGACAGCAGTACAGGTAGAAGTTCCCCATACTAGCTGTCATTATTTAAAAACAGTGCGGCTGTGTGAGGCTCCCTCCACACGGTCACGTCATTCATTCACAGTGTTCTGTGAATGAATGAACTACAAATCCCAACATCCTTAGCGGCTGTTGTCTTGTAGCTCTCAATGAACTACCCCGGCGCTGTTTGCCGATATCTGCTTGCCCATAAATCCCGCACGAGCAAGTAAATATACTGACTGGTCTGCAGAAGACCTACATGGCACCAGCGATCTGCTGATCGAAGGTGCAATGCTTTCCAGGCTCCTGCAACCAAAAATAATAAATGCACATATTTATATCTGCAGAAAAATGTGAATTTATTATTTTATTTCAAAAGGTGAACTTATCCTTAAAGGGCATAGGAAACAAAATAAGGAATTAAAGAAGAATTCCAGGAATGGATATTTTATACATACTTACATTGGTTCAGCTTGGGTTCCTTTAACCCCATACAAAATGAAATGCCAAATCAAGCAGATTTTAAGAATTCTTACACTGGATGATGGAAAGACGGAGCAGAAAATAAGAGCCTGACACAATGTAATATCTGCAGTCACTCTGGCCTGTAGTCATGTTCTGCAGGTCTGGCATGTTACATACATTGCTGTTGGGTGAGCAGATGGTAAAGGTAACCCACAGAAAGTCAGCCAGAGTTTAGCTACATGTAATGAGGCAGTAGTAAGACTAAGAGAATAGAAGTATTATTCTCCAGGATAAATTGCATGGTAGTACGAACAAAGCCAATGATTTTCTATACAAAATAAGGAAAGATTCCATTAGAAGGCAGTGGTCATTAAAACTGTCTGGAAACAAGTTCTCACTAGATTGTCTCTTCAACTCCTATTATACTTTGCAGAGCAAGATCACATATATGTAGCCGATTAATATATAAGGAACGTCATTTCCAGAAGTACCACATTTCTGATGCTGAAATGCCCTCTCCGTAATTGCAGCATCAGGCACGTGGCACTTCTGGTTGAGGCGACCACCACGTTACAGATGGTAGGAAATGTCAGGGGACATAGGGTGAGTATGTTCACAGCATGGTTCAAAGTGTGTCATCTGCAGAACACCAGTAACAACGCCTCTGATTTTCACTCCTCACTTACAGACCCACTATTAATGTTCTACTATGAGCTCACAGGGTGTTTTAGGGCATTCCAGCATTGTGAGCCTTTTGGCCCCTTTCAGATGGGCATTCGTTCGATCTCTGTGGGGGTCTTCAGTTGAGTTGGATCAAACTAGTACTGATGTCGCACTTGTGACATCCGTGTTCTTTCTGAATTTTCCTCCATGGAAAAACTGACCTATATAATCCCTATGGGTGGGCAGATGTAAGCGGACTTGCCTATATCAGCCCACCTCCGGTACAGTCAGTAAAAGTGGCCTGGTAGAGATGAACGGACCTGAAGGTAGATATAGGCAGATGTGTTTTTTTATCAGTGTATTTTTCTGTTTGCCTGAAGTTCAAAAAGTCAATGATTCCTTAACTTCAGTTTACGCCATTTTACGTGTTGCCAGTTACAGTGTAAATAGCAAATATCCACAATATGTGTGAAAAAAATGGACCTTCATGGAACTACACACAAATTTTTTGTAAAAAAAAAAATTAGGCACCTGAAAGTTGTTTTTTTTCAAACATATTGTGGGTAGTAGGTACAGTATATATGTGCAAATGTTGTACCTTGGCTAGCCATAAATGTAGCTTTAAATGCTACTGTGTATATATGAAAGGTATGGAAGTCCTGGAGTAAAGGCATTTCACCTAATCTGCTGTCATCTCTTATACAAATGACAGAGTTACGGAATAAAAAAGACCAAGGGATCCATCAAGTCTTCTCAATTTCTTTTAATTTTTGTTGACTTCTCTGGACTCATTCTATCTCATCTATATATTTTTGTAAGTGAGGTCTCCAGAATTGGACACAGTATTCTAAATGAGGTCTAACTAAAGATCTATTTTGAGGAAACGGGACCTTCTTCCTCCTGCTGGTGATCCCTCTCATGATATATCCTAGAATTCTGTTTGTTTTTCCCACTGCATGGCCATGCTATTGGCTCATTTTACAGTTATCTGAAATAAGTACCCCTAAAATCATTTTCCTCTGTAGTGCTGGCCAAGACTGTACCCCCAATATTGTACTCTATCAAGGGAATCTTTTTCCCTAGGTGCATTTTTTTTTTTACATTTAGAAACATTAAGCTGCAGTTTCCACTTCTTTAACCAATCTTCCAGCAATGACAAATCATGTTCCATGTTACAGATACCTCCAGGAATATCAACTCACACCTTTGTGTTATCAGCAAAAAAACATACCCTGCGGCTCTTTCACACTGCGGTGCTGCAGTTTGGCAGCACAGCAGCACAGTGTACCCACGGTTTTCATGTGGTTTACCCGCATAGACTTCTTGTCAGGGATGCGGGTGTGACCAGAAGTGTGTGGACTGACACAGGGACCGCAGGCTTCAGATATGGTATAAATAAGACAATTTATTAAGACTAACAATACAGACAATTTATTAAGACTAACAATAAATGCAGTGCACCAAACCCCAAGCTAACACAAATACATACAACAAGGTGAAACAAACCCAAACCGATATAGATACACAGGTACATACACATATAGAGCACAATGTAGTCAGGCAGGCTGGGTCGATAACTATCGGGCAGGTAGGTACAGGAGGAGCAGGCGGAGAGTAGTCAGATCACGAGCCGGGTACAGCAACTAACGGACAGGTAGGTACAGGGGGTCAGGCAGAGAATGGTCAGGGTCACAAGCCAGGGATCAAACAGGAGAAGTCAGCAGAGGTCAGGATCAGGCAGGGTCGGCAACAAGTCAAGCAGAAACGGGAACAGGAATGCAAGTTACAAGATACAGGGGCCCATGGAAAAACACACACCAAGGCACAGACTGCAAGTCTGGCCATCCCTTAAATACACCACCTGCAATCAGCCCCAGGTGATGGCTAATTGCCGAAGTGAACCTTTGGTTGTTGAGAGCACTCGCTGGCCAGCCCTGGTACTGCAGTCCACAAGGCAGGTGAGTCCCACCACTATTGGCAAGTCCATTCCTGACACTTCTATTATGTCCCGCATTTATGGTGTATTTTCTGACAGCACAGCAAAGATGAAACAGACAGGACTTTTCCATAAAATTCAGCAACATGTGGGACGTAGTAGAAGTCTATGGTAAAATGCAGATAATCCACATAAAAACCTTGGGTACACTGCATTGTTCCTGCTCTGCCACCAAACTACAAGGCAGTGTGAAAGCACCCTTATCCACCAAACCTTTAGGAGAAAGAGTTGCAATTCCTAGAAAAATAAAAAGCTGCCATATATTTGCCATCTACTTTCTTTCAAAGCCAAGGGCTTGCAGTGCACAGACAAATATATGCAGTAAACCTAATGCAGTGTCCATATAATTCATTTTCCTGGAGGGTCTACTCAAGCTTTGTAGCCAAATATATTTTAAGTGAACTGCAAAGAAGATGTGACAGCCAGCAATTTTCCAGGGGTCTAGTACATTTTTTCTTTATAAGTGGATCCTGGGTACCGGGACTATCTGCCACAATCATATCGTTCCCATTTCCTCAGATTAAATTCAACCGGCAAGAATTTGCATCTATTTTACTCCATTAACTGATTTTTTTTTTTCAAATATAGATTTTGACCTGAGCTGGAAACTACTGTGATTGATCAGTCTCAGGCTGATTTACACATCCCGGCAAACAAAAACAGCACAGATGATTAACGTTAATGATGTTTTTCTTACAAGCGTGTACAAAATTTGGGGGACTTTAATCGATGGTAATGGAATGCAAAGTTATCTGTCCTCCTGAGAGCTGCTTGCAGCAAAGCCAGAATATTTATCAGCTCTGTATACATTTATACAGTTTCTTTGCTAATGACGATAGAAGGCAGAGGTGCCGCAGGCAGCTTCTCCGGGCCTCTTGTGTATGTATCCTCTATTGTGTAGGAAGCCAGAGGCTTCTCAGGAAAGCTGCAGGAAGGCAGTTCAGATAATGTTTAAATCGTCCATGAAAACTTCACAGCCATCCCCAGTGGCTATTTCACATAAATCACAGACAGCTGGGTGTTTGGGATTTACATCCAGAATCCAACATTCTTTTCCACTTGTCAAGAACGCTGCTTAAGCTGAAGAGGGGGGTTCTGGGTAATTTTATTCAAATTAGTTTACTGACCTTAATATTCTTACCAGCCATGCATTGATTTGATTGAATGGGTAAGTAAAGTCTTACACAGTACAGTGAACTTGTTCGGTGGAGGAGTCTTTCCTGATATTATGATTAGTCTATGTCAGTGCAACAGCAGGTGTTAAAGATTAATCGTTAGAATTTATATCATGTGTGTATGGTAAGTGTCATGGTCAGGGGTCAGGCTCGAAGAGCTATAGCAGTAGAGAGGCTCCCACCAATTAGGTGGATAAATACACAAGCAGGTCACCCTGGTGGATGACTTGGGCTCACCTGTGGTGTGGGGTCTAAGCACTAACCGATATTCACCAAAACTCCTGATGGTGGAGATGGGTTCTGCTGCATGTTAATACCAGGTCCTGGACCTCAGGATCACCCCACCAGGAGGTCACCAAACTGGGGTTCAATAGCAGTATAGCAGGTAGGAATCACAGAGAAGCGTAGCCATTAAAAATCCAAAGGTCATTAAGAAGTGGTTGTAGGTTGGAATCAAGCAGAAACATAATGGAGGAACAAGACAAAGGTCAGTAATGAGTAGTAGTGGATATAATGACAGCAAAGGAGAAATATATTTGTTGGGGAGAGCACAATAGTCTGGCAAACATGAAGTGCAAATGAATGGCTTAAATAGGAAGTTCATGGGAGTAGCAAGGAGTTCAAAGTTGACTAGAAACAAGGTACAAAGCAAGATTATCCAAAGGATCAGAGAGTGTACTGTCCAGCATCCCAAGTGGCTCAGAAAAAAGAGCTACTGCCAGATACAGCAGAGGTTGTGGATTCAGATCCCAAGACTGACAGTAAGGATTGTGTTTACCGGATTGAAAAAGAGTACTGCTACAATTATGCTCTACATTATGGCAGCCTTAATAATGTACTTCTCTTATTTGTTCCCTTTGGTCTGTTTAGTATACCACTGAAAACTTTTCCTCACCTGTTGCTCCTACCAAAAATCTTGTAAGCTGATAACTTTCTGTGTTCTCAGCCATCTCATAGTTATCAGTTACCACTGTTACCAACTCTCTTTGTGGACTAAACAACCCCTGCCTTTGTTATAAAGATGAAAAGGGGGAAAGTGTGCTGTAGTCCTCACATAGGATGAGATGAATGTACTTGCGTTTGGTTTATGGGAAGTTTGCTGAACAGCTCACAAGTTAAAATGTTAATCTGAACCCCATTGAAGTCAATAGAAACCAAGTCCATGGTGGCCATTTTCAAGGCTAATAGGCAATGCATGTCAAACAAATGGCTTAAGGTGCTGGGTACAGTCCTGGGGGACATGTATTAATGCAAGAAAATAAAAAAACAGTTTTACAGGAAGCAACACTTTAAAAAGGCTTAAAGTGGAATATTGAACTGCACAGTTCCTTCAAACCACATGCTTGGAGATGTTTTACATCTGTCTGTGAAGTGGTGCATGTGTATGATGTACATTCACCAGCCACTTTATTATGTACACCTTACTAGTACCGGGTTGTACCCCCTTTTGCCTACAGAATTGCCTTAATTCTTGATGGCATAGATTCAACAAGGTGTTGGAAATATTTTGATCCATATGTTCAGATATGTGTTCTTATGAAAAAAAAAATAGATTATCCCTATCAAGTAACTGTTATAGTGAGAGATACATATTTTCTTTGGTAGTATAGTGCAAAATACTAGGCCACGACAAGTCACCAATTTTAATAGTTGTTGAATACACCTAAAATGTAAATTATTATAGTCTCCAGGAACATTATATTCACACAGTCTCAGACATACAATGGTAACAATTAGCAAACAATTTTATGTAATCAGCAGAACGAATTGGTAAAACACTCTTTAAAAAGTACTTGTTGTCAACCCAGCTGCAGATGTCTGAGCAGATGGTAAATAACTAAACATATGTTGCTTTTGCTGTGTGTTATAGCAGTATAATTTGTCTCTTTTTTATGCTTGCATGATGTTGGTCATCTTCTTGGCCCATATAAATACATTAGTGTGCGATTAAGTATGAAGCTGTATACTGGCAGGAGAATGGGGTAAAAACAATATAGAATGTACATATCCATTTCGCCTTGTGTTATTTAATTTCCTGTGCTCATCTAAACGGTGCCAACAAATTTGACAACAAAGTAGCATAAAAGACAATTATACAATTTACTAAATACAATCTCTCTTGGTTACAGTTGTGCAGGTGGGCTTATAACAGTTATAAATGTAATTTTGTATTGAGCACATTAGGAAATCTCTTTCATACAGTATATTAGCGCATTAATAAACTGATATTGATAAACATCTAGTTCCTATATGGAAATAATTTACCAATCAAATTTGGAATTAGGTTTTAGCTTTGTCTTCCACTATATTTGGAAGAAGCTTTTACTTTATATTTTTACTGATCTAGTGTCGTGGACTCTCCTGTGGGCTCTCATCCATCCAGGCAGCAGAGGTCCATACACATTGGGCTTAGTACCTGATGCCTTATTCTATGAACACTTTTCACTTGTCACACTTCCGAGGTCCCACTGCCTTTTCAGACCAGCTAAGCCAATGCTTAGAACTCTACTACGGCTGTGTTATTTTTCTAATAATGCCCCAGCAATTAAAAAAATAAAAAGTACCTTTGGCTGTGTTCACTCATTCAACAGTGCTGTCCCCTGCAGGCTCACCCACTGTGATCCAGTGCCAGTCTTCTTTAGGGTTAATGATTTCTAGCATAATTTGGGCCACTTCCAGTGGGTGAAGGGCAACATGGCCCACTACCTTAGGACAGGTCATCATGGCACCCTGCCCTCACAGTACAGCACGAGTGGCACTGCCTTAATCATGTCAGCCCAACTTCCTTCGTCATTATGGACTTCCCAGAACCAAAAAAGAAGTGGAGAAGAAAAGGGCCCTACACATCACGAGAACTATATATAGTATATGCAAGGGGTCTCTAGGGAAAAGAGTGCAGTGTGGGGTGCCAGAGGGGGGAACTGTGCTTTAAATTCTTGGGGGAAGCCAAGTGCCAGTGCATGTGCCCAAAGTGTCCTTGAAAGTGGCTGCAACGGGTGAAATATATTGCCACAGTTATCTTCTGGTCTAACCCTTATAATTGGCTCTCTGAACAGAATTCTAATAAAATAAGATTAGTAAAAGACTATCCAACAACATGGTTACTAAACACACCGCATGTTTTTTTTTCCTTCTTCATATATTTTTGACAGCACTATTATATGGATTTGTGAGACAAAATACTGATCAACCTGAACCCCACTTAGTTCTCTATACACTGTACATAAACATGCACTTTTGAGTGATCTGACCATGCATTTTTCTAGACTAATATATTTTTTTTAAAAGGTTTTTTTGGCGGTAGCATTGTGTCCTCACATTGGGCTTTGAGCTAATATCTATATCCAGCTTTCCATGAACAATCACCTTTTTTTTCTGTTTCAATATTTTTATTAAGAAAGGTTTGTTTTTAAGAATATAACAAGCTCAAATACGCCCTCACAGGGGCAGAGCATAACAATAACACATAAACAGAGACACCCTGCTAACTTGTATTAGTCAAATAACGAAATGTCCAATGACATCAAGAAGGGATGGCAAAAAGCCGAACCAAATAGCAGCAGTAATCCAACATAATATCGGAAAAGAACAAAAAAGAAAAAAGGTTAGAAGAAAAGAAAAAGAAAATAAAACAAAAGAGAATCAGAAAGAAAACATGAAAGAAGGGAAACTAGAGGAATCATGGATCTGGGGCTATCACAGGCAGCGACTATAGGAGGCCATAACAAGTAGGAGGCAGGGATGGCAAGGAATAACATATCTAAGGTTCCCAAACCTAAGGAATCTCGGATGAGAATCATGAAAAATGCTAGACATCTGTTCATTGAACAACATAGCATTCATGCGGGTCTTCACCCCCTGGAAGACTACCGAAGGGGTTCTCCAAGCTTGAGCTATAGCACGTTTGGCCGAGATGAATAGGTAGGAGAACAATCACCTTTTTGATACCCTAATTTTGAACTTGCAAAATCCCCAAAAACTTTTTGAATTTTGAATCTTATGTTAGATGCATACTTTACTCACAGTGTGCACTCCGATTATGAATTACTTCAAGTAATATACAGTAAAGCAATTATGAACTTAGTGGTGTGCAAATTTGAATTGCTGGGTGAAAAGTAGCCCTAACCCTAAATTACTGTAGTTCACTGAACAGCTTTAGCCTTGGCATACAACCCCAATTCCAAAAAAGTTGGAAAGCTGTGTCTATATAAAATCTACATAAAAACAGAATGCAATGATTTGAAAGTCTAATAAACCCACATTTTATTCACAATAGAAAAAGAATACATAACAAAAATGTTTAAATTAAGAAAATGTTCAATTTTAAGAAAAAAAATAAAATAGTTTTGAAATTGTTGGCAGCAACATGTCTCAAAATACCATATTTTGCGCTCCATAAGACGCACCTGACCATGAGATGTGCATAGGTTTTAGAGGAGAAAAACAAGAAAAAAAATATTCTGAACCAATGTACTGCAGACATACTACAGGAGATGACCAGAGACTGCGGACACAGTACAGGAGATGACCAGAGACTGAGGACACAGTAAAGGAGATGACCAGAGACTGCGGGCACAGTACAGGAGATGACCAGAGACTGCGGACATAGTACAGGAGATGACCAGAGACTGCCGACATAGTACAGGAAATGACCAGAGACTGCTGACACAGTACAGGAGATGGACCAGAGACTGCGGACATAGTACAGGAGATGATCAGAGACTGCAGACAAAGTACAGGAGATGACCAGAGATTGCGGACACAGTACAGGGGATGACCAGAGACTTCGGACCGTACAGGGGATGACCAGAGACTGCAGACAGTACAGGGGATGATCAAGAGACTGCAGACAGTACAGGAGATTGACCAGAGACTGCAGACAGTGCAGGGGATGACCAGAGACTGCAGACAGTACAGGAGATGACCAGAGACTGCAGGCAGTACAGGAGATGACCAGAGACTGCAGACAGTACAGGGGATGACCAGAGACTGCAGACAGTACAGGAGATGACCAGAGACTGCGGAAATAGTACAGAAGATGACCAGAGACTGCAGACAGTACAGGGGATGACCAGAGACTGCAGACAGTACAGGAGATGACCAGAGACTGTGGACCTTTAGGGAGGGAGGCGGAGCGGGTACCTGAATTTGACAGGTACCCACTCCCACTTCCACAGAGCTGTCCTCCCTTTACTGTGGGTACCCAGAAATTTGAAATTTTTTTGGTAACCATGGGCGCTACGTTCTCTGGACTAAAGATGGAAGGGACTTTCCAGCTTGTTATCAGCTTTCAGTTCAGAAGGCTGCATCCCTGATGGTATGGGGGTGCATTCATGCATATGGAATGGAATGGGCAGCTTGCATATCTGGAAAGGCACAACTAATGCTGAAAGATATATCCAGGTCTTATGCTCCCATCCAGACGTCTTTATCAGGGAAGACCTTGCATATTTTAGTAGGTCAATGCTAAATTGCATATAGCAATTGACAACAGCATAGCTTTGCAGTAGAAGAGTCTGGGTGCTTAACTGGCCTGCCTGCAATCCAGACCTTTCACCAACTGAAAACATTTGGAACATCTTGAAATGAAAAATATGACAAAGACCCAGGACTGTTGACCAGTTACAATCATATATCAGGCAAGAATGGGACAACATTCCTCTCCCAAAACTCCAGCAAGTGGTCTCCCCAGTTCCCAGATTGTATAGAGTGTTGCTAAAAGAAGAGGGGCTGCTACACCATGGTAACCATGGCCCAGTCCCAACTTTTTTGAAACCTGTTGCTGCCAACAATTTCAAATTACTTTACTTTTTTCCTAAACTGGTACATTTTCTCAGTTTATAAATTGTTTTCTGTTGTGAATAAAATATGGATTTATGAGATTTGCAGATCATTACATTTTGTGTTTATGTAGATTTTACACAGTGTCCCAACTTTTTTGGAATTGGAGTTGTACTTTAGAAGTACAGTATCCCATTCTGATATTTTGTAGGGTGGCAAAGATTGAAAAACAAAATCTGATTTGTCATAGCACGTGATGTCACAGATTACTATATTAGTACACTTGGAAAAAAAAATTTTTTATTTGCACTAATACTCAAATTTTTAGGACAAGATTTTGGGATGAGTACTGCTTGGACCTTCTAAGAAGTTGGTATACCCCAAAAGATAGTCATGAAAATGTGCATGTTAGTGCAAAGAAAAAAGTATTATGGACATTACTCAAAGCGTATTGTGTAGTGGTTGTTGATTGTACAGGACTTTTATTTAATAGGCACTGTCTAGAAATACTCCTTTAGCAGCAGACTACTTTATTTTATGCTGGAGCCAAAACATCAGAATAATTGCATATAATCATATATTATGACAGCGTGTAAAGGACATAGAGCCTTGCGGCTTCCATTAACAGTATTAGGTACAGCTCAGTATGAATAAAACAGTACATGGTATTGAATTGTGAATAGAAATCACAATCTTACATCTTCCATTAGCTTTCCTTTTGTTTGTTTGTGTTTTTTTAATACCTGATATATACATATAAACAATTTGCGAGACAGATAGATAGATAGACAGACAGACAGACAGACAGATAGACAGATAGACAGATAGACAGATAGACAGATAGACAGATAGACAGATAGACAGATAGACAGATAGACAGATAGATAGATAGATAGATAGAATTGTCCTCGCATGCAGGAACACTTTTTTTTTTAACATCAATAGAGTGCTTTATTGACCAAACAGACAATACAACATTGGTACAGAAACAACATGGTACAATGCGATACACAATCTGCAGTAGAATAAAACAAAAAACAATAGACAGACACTGTTCATCCATATAGTACAGCACCAAAATAAGCATAGTACAAAACACATACAGCAACCATGAGCAATATCTGACCCTGAAAAAAGGAAAAGGGAAAGGGGGGGACTGGGGGGGGGAGAGAAAAGGGGGAGGAAGGAGGAGGAGGGGCGGGGGAAAGGAAAAGAGGAAGGGAGAGGGGGGAGGAGGGGAGGGGAAAAGGGAAGGGGAGGAAGGAGGAAGAGGGGGGGAAAGGGGGGGGGGAGAGGAAAGGGAGGGGGGGAAAGGAAGAAAGGGGAGGGGGACACAGGGAGGAGAAGGAGAAAAGACACTACTCGTATAACCATGGAGCCCTCACTTTGTCATACTTCCAAGGACAACCCTGATTAATGTACGTGAGTCTATACATGGAAAAGCGACGTCCACCCACGCCTCACAAGCCGATAATTTCAGTGGGGCCATGGAAGTCCATTAAACAAGATCTCTTTTTTAGCGTAAAACGGCAGGTAAGATATAAGAAGCTTAGCATGGTTGGACCACTGGTCATGCTCATGAATGCCCAACAGGGCAAACTCTGGCAAGAGAGGTAATGCCAAATGCAACTTGAGATTGATCTCAGCGAAAACCTCAGGCCAATAGGCCAGAATCATGGGCATAACCAAAACATATGAAAAAAGGACCCAGGTTGCACATGACAACGGGGACAAACAGAGTCCTGGGTAGGGTAAATTGCGTGAAGCCTCTGAGGGGTATAATAAACTCTATGAAGGAATTGGACCTGAATCATTTTATCCCTAGAAGAGACGACCAGCTTAGGACCCTTTCGCAAACAATCCTCCCAATCCTCTCTATCCAAGTTTGGAATATCAGCCCGCCATCGGTCCCACACATGCTCAAGCTTAGGAGAATTAACATTAAGAGGGACTCCATACAGAGCCGAAAGGGGCTTCACCAATTGGGGCGAAGTCACCAGCTCCTCAACAGGGAAAGTCTGGAGGAGGGGAGGCAGGAACACTTTTTTAAAATAAAAGGGAAATTGTATTAAATTGAATATGTATCAAGTGGGTTTTGGTAAATGTAGGGTAAGTAAGAGAGGAGTTATTCATATTTGTTACATTAAAATGGAACAGTTTATTTGCTTGAACCTTAATAAATCAGACCCAACAAAAGGCAGCAATTTTGAAGACTTTGTTCATGATTGGTCAAATATCTGCATGACAGGAGGACAACCATATCACCGTTCTGTGAGCAAAAGGCCAGCTTCACACATGCACATTAATGTAACATGTTAACATGCATTGCATGAAGACAGCCCATTCATCTTGAATGGGCAGCCAATGCACAGGAGACCATACCTTTTTTTTTTGCGTGGTAGAACATGAAAGAGAGTCACAGAAAAGAAACTAAATGTATCAGGAACAAAAAGGACCTTCAAGTATAAGCAAAAATCACCCTTGAGAAGTGGTGATTATTATCATCAGGCATGAGAGCATCCCTGCAACTTGAAGAAAGGAAATTCAAAAGAGGAGTATGGCCAAAGCATTTCTGGTCATACTTCTCTTCTGAGTCACAGGAGTGCACCTATTTCTGCACTTCTTTGACCCAGATTCAGTCTACAGTGGGCAGTGACATCACTGTGCCACTCCAGTCTCTGGGAGTATCCCGGCAATAATATTGGGATCCACCCAGATGCCTGACAGCGTTGCTGAGAGCCTAGACCAGCCGTTCCTGCCCCCTCCACAGCCCGGTGCTACAGTGAGCGCTAGAGGGGCAGAGCAGAGAGCCAGTGTCAGTCGCTGCTCTCTGCTCAGTGAAGGCTAAGAATTGAGTGATCAGCGGTCATGTAATTGCTTAGTTCTTGGAGATGGACCAGAGACTGCGGACATAGTACAGGAGATGATCAGAGACTGCAGACAAAGTACAGGAGATGACCAGAGATTGCGGACACAGTACAGGGGATGACCAGAGACTTCGGACCGTACAGGGGATGACCAGAGACTGTAGACAGTACAGGGGATGATCAAGAGACTGCAGACAGTACAGGAGATTGACCAGAGACTGCAGACAGTGCAGGGGATGACCAGAGACTGCAGACAGTACAGGAGATGACCAGAGACTGCAGGCAGTACAGGAGATGACCAGAGACTGCAGACAGTACAGGGGATGACCAGAGACTGCAGACAGTACAGGAGATGACCAGAGACTGTGGACCTTTAGGGAGGGAGGCGGAGCGGGTACCTGAATTTGACAGGTACCCACTCCCACTTCCACAGAGCTGTCCTCCCTTTACTGTGGGTACCCAGAAATTTGAAATTTTTTTGGTAACCATGGGCGCTACGTTCTCTGGACTAAAGATGGAAGGGACTTTCCAGCTTGTTATCAGCTCTCAGTTCAGAAGGCTGCATCCCTGATGGTATGGGGGTGCATTCATGCATATGGAATGGAATGGGCAGCTTGCATATCTGGAAAGGCACAACTAATGCTGAAAGATATATCCAGGTCTTATGCTCCCATCCAGACGTCTTTATCAGGGAAGACCTTGCATATTTTAGTAGGTCAATGCTAAATTGCATATAGCAATTGACAACAGCATAGCTTTGCAGTAGAAGAGTCTGGGTGCTTAACTGGCCTGCCTGCAATCCAGACCTTTCACCAACTGAAAACATTTGGAACATCTTGAAATGAAAAATATGACAAAGACCCAGGACTGTTGACCAGTTACAATCATATATCAGGCAAGAATGGGACAACATTCCTCTCCCAAAACTCCAGCAAGTGGTCTCCCCAGTTCCCAGATTGTATAGAGTGTTGCTAAAAGAAGAGGGGCTGCTACATCATGGTAACCATGGCCCAGTCCCAACTTTTTTGAAACCTGTTGCTGCCAACAATTTCAAATTACTTTACTTTTTTCCTAAACTGGTACATTTTCTCAGTTTATAAATTGTTTTCTGTTGTGAATAAAATATGGATTTATGAGATTTGCAGATCATTACATTTTGTGTTTATGTAGATTTTACACAGTGTCCCAACTTTTTTGGAATTGGAGTTGTACTTTAGAAGTACAGTATCCCATTCTGATATTTTGTAGGGTGGCAAAGATTGAAAAACAAAATCTGATTTGTCATAGCACGTGATGTCACAGATTACTATATTAGTACACTTGGAAAAAAAAATTTTTTATTTGCACTAATACTCAAATTTTTAGGACAAGATTTTGGGATGAGTACTGCTTGGACCTTCTAAGAAGTTGGTATACCCCAAAAGATAGTCATGAAAATGTGCATGTTAGTGCAAAGAAAAAAGTATTATGGACATTACTCAAAGCGTATTGTGTAGTGGTTGTTGATTGTACAGGACTTTTATTTAATAGGCACTGTCTAGAAATACTCCTTTAGCAGCAGACTACTTTATTTTATGCTGGAGCCAAAACATCAGAATAATTGCATATAATCATATATTATGACAGCGTGTAAAGGACATAGAGCCTTGCGGCTTCCATTAACAGTATTAGGTACAGCTCAGTATGAATAAAACAGTACATGGTATTGAATTGTGAATAGAAATCACAATCTTACATCTTCCATTAAAGTAAAAACAAAGTTTCTAATGGATGTATTTCAGATTTGGTGACATTTATGCAGGCATGGTAACAGGCTAGCTTTCCTTTTGTTTGTTTGTGTTTTTTTAATACCTGATATATACATATAAACAATTTGCGAGACAGATAGATAGACAGACAGACAGATAGACAGATAGACAGATAGACAGATAGATAGATAGATAGATAGATAGATAGATAGATAGATAGATAGATAGATAGATAGATAGATAGATAGAATTGTCCTCGCATGCAGGAACACTTTTTTTTTTTTTTTTAACATCAATAGAGTGCTTTATTGACCAAACAGACAATACAACATTGGTACAGAAACAACATGGTACAATGCGATACACAATCTGCAGTAGAATAAAACAAAAAACAATAGACAGACACTGTTCATCCATATAGTACAGCACCAAAATAAGCATAGTACAAAACACATACAGCAACCATGAGCAATATCTGACCCTGAAAAAAGGAAAAGGGAAAGGGGGGGACTGGGGGGGGGGAGAGAAAAGGGGGAGGAAGGAGGAGGAGGGGCGGGGGAAAGGAAAAGAGGAAGGGAGAGGGGGGAGGAGGGGAGGGGAAAAGGGAAGGGGAGGAAGGAGGAAGAGGGGGGGAAAGGGGGGGGAGAGGAAAGGGAGGGGGGGAAAGGAAGAAAGGGGAGGGGGACACAGGGAGGAGAAGGAGAAAAGACACTACTCAGATAACCATGGAGCCCTCACTTTGTCATACTTCCAAGGACAACCCTGATTAATGTACGTGAGTCTATACATGGAAAAGCGACGTCCACCCACGCCTCACAAGCCGATAATTTCAGTGGGGCCATGGAAGTCCATTAAACAAGATCTCTTTTTTAGCGTAAAACGGCAGGTAAGATATAAGAAGCTTAGCATGGTTGGACCACTGGTCATGCTCATGAATGCCCAACAGGGCAAACTCTGGCAAGAGAGGTAATGCCAAATGCAACTTGAGATTGATCTCAGCGAAAACCTCAGGCCAATAGGCCAGAATCATGGGCATAACCAAAACATATGAAAAAAGGACCCAGGTTGCACATGACAACGGGGACAAACAGAGTCCTGGGTAGGGTAAATTGCGTGAAGCCTCTGAGGGGTATAATAAACTCTATGAAGGAATTGGACCTGAATCATTTTATCCCTAGAAGAGACGACCAGCTTAGGACCCTTTCGCAAACAATCCTCCCAATCCTCTCTATCCAAGTTTGGAATATCAGCCCGCCATCGGTCCCACACATGCTCAAGCTTAGGAGAATTAACATTAAGAGGGACTCCATACAGAGCCGAAAGGGGCTTCACCAATTGGGGCGAAGTCACCAGCTCCTCAACAGGGAAAGTCTGGAGGAGGGGAGGCAGGAACACTTTTTTAAAATAAAAGGGAAATTGTATTAAATTGAATATGTATCAAGTGGGTTTTGGTAAATGTAGGGTAAGTAAGAGAGGAGTTATTCATATTTGTTACATTAAAATGGGACAGTTTATTTGCTTGAACCTTAATAAATCAGACCCAACAAAAGGCAGCAATTTTGAAGACTTTGTTCATGATTGGTCAAATATCTGCATGACAGGAGGACAACCATATCACCGTTCTGTGAGCAAAAGGCCAGCTTCACACATGCACATTAATGTAACATGTTAACATGCATTGCATGAAGACAGCCCATTCATCTTGAATGGGCAGCCAATGCACAGGAGACCATACCTGGTTTTTTTGCGTGGTAGAACATGAAAGAGAGTCACAGAAAAGAAACTAAATGTATCAGGAACAAAAAGGACCTTCAAGTATAAGCAAAAATCACCCTTGAGAAGTGGTGATTATTATCATCAGGCATGAGAGCATCCCTGCAACTTGAAGAAAGGAAATTCAAAAGAGGAGTATGGCCAAAGCATTTCTGGTCATACTTCTCTTCTGAGTCACAGGAGTGCACCTATTTCTGCACTTCTTTGACCCAGATTCAGTCTACAGTGGGCAGTGACATCACTGTGCCACTCCAGTCTCTGGGAGTATCCCGACAATAATATTGGGATCCACCCAGATGCCTGACAGCGTTGCTGAGAGCCTAGACCAGCCGTTCCTGCCCCCTCCACAGCCCGGTGCTACAGTGAGCGCTAGAGGGGCAGAGCAGAGAGCCAGTGTCAGTCGCTGCTCTCTGCTCAGTGAAGGCTAAGAATTGAGTGATCAGCGGTCATGTAATTGCTTAGTTCTTGATCTTAGAGCCATCAGGGGACAGTTACTATATTGGACTGATGCTGTGGCCATATACGTGATTATATGTATTTGGTTTTTTGCTATCCCACACTTCTCCTTTAACCACTTCCCGCCCGCCATATAATGAAATGACGGGCGCAAGGTGGTTCTCTCATTCTGGGAGGATGTCATATGATGTCCTCCCATTCTAACCGCGCATGCGCAGCTCCGAGAGCGCGTAGCGTGGTGATCGGCGGTGCGCTGTGTCCCCCGGACACAGCGGATCACCAATCAACGGAAAGAGCCAAAGATTTTGGCTCGATCATGTGATCAGCTGTGTCCAATCACAGCTGATCGCATGTAAAATCATGAGCTGTCACGCTGACAGTTCGAGAGGAGAGGAGAGACAGTAATCGGCATTCCTCAGAGGGGACATGTACACTGATCATCAGGGCACTGATGATTAGTGTGCCCTGATGATCAGTGTAGCCCCAGCAGTGCCACCTGTCAGTGTCCATCAATGCCACCTGCCAGTGCCCATCAGTGCCATATCAATGCCACATATCAATGCCTACCAGTGCACATCAATGCCACATGTCAGTGCCCATCTGAGCTGCCTTTCAGTGTCACTTATCAGTGCCAGTCAGTGCCGCCTATCAGTGCTGCCAGTCAGTGCCGCCTGTCAGTGTGCATTAGTGACGCCTATCAGTGCCAGTCAGTGCTGCCTATCAGTGCAACCTAACAGTGCCAGTCAGTGCCGCATATCAGTGCCAGTCAGTGCTACCTATTAGTGCCGCCTATCAGTGCCATCTATGAGTGCTGCCTTTCAGTGCCCATCAGTAATGCCTGTCAATGACCATCAGTGCCACCTACCAGTGTCTCCTCAGTGCCACCTATCAGTGCCCATCAGTACAGCCTCATTAGTGCATATCAGTGAAGGAGAAAAATCACTTATTTACAAAAGTTTAAAACAAAAACTTAGAAAAAACTCTTTTTTTTCAAAATTTTCAGTTGTTTTTGGTTTGTTTAGCAAAAAATAAAAACTCCAGTGGTGAACCAAAAGAAAGCTCTATCTGTCTCAAAAAAATGATAGAAGTTTCAAATGGGTACAGTGTTGCATAACCACGCAATTGTCATTCTAAGTGGGACAGCACTGAAAGCTGAAAATTGTCCTGGGCAGGAAGGGGGTATAAGTGCCCTGTAGGCAAGTGGTTAATTACCGAAAACGATGAAAATGTAGATTAGTCTTATACAAAAAGAGATTCTAACAAATATAGTAGATTTGGTAAAACAGTTGAAAGCAATCCTAATGAAAATGTTTTAAAGGGTTTCTTATATTTCTAAAAATAGTAGAATGTTGATGAAGGGGATTCATCTGAAGTCACCTAGGGCCAGGAAGGACTTCCCCTGTTAAAACAACTTGGGCAATACATAAAGCATACTTCTGCCTCCCTCTGTGAAAACAACAGGATTATATAACAATGTGAACATCTGAATATCAACATTATTATAGCAACTTGTTTCTTCCTGTAATAATTTATTTGCAAGGGAGAATCAAATTTGCTCATAACATATGAAGGCTATTATTCATGCATATTGATACTGCACAGTTATTGTGCCTTACTGCTTCCCTTTTTCCCATGCAAGCCGCTCAGACAAACCTTAAAAGGTAATAAAGTAATGTAAAGTAATAATATTTCTACTTATAAACAAACTATATTTAAAGAGCTAATAAACAAAAATGTATTAAATTGCAGCTTAGCAGTTCTTAGATGTGGTGGATGCATTAGTCATTTAGATGATTTTTACTTTGTTTTCACCTGTTGATTCAGCCATTAAGTCTTTTATTTTTCAGTTTCCTTTAACAGAGCAAGCTGTCCAGCAAAAGTGGCATTTGGGGGTTTAGACAAACCATTTACCACTGACAGGGGTGCTTCCAATGATCAGCTTTTATTCATTAATGCAAAATCTTTACCCCAAAAGGAAAAAAATGTTTGCTGACTGCTTATAAATTGTTAGCTGGAGTTCAGCTTCAATGTTTTAATCAAGTCCATCTAAATCTGCTAGTCTAACACTACCCTTTCCCCAGAAGGACAATGCTACTACTTCATCAAGAATGCAGATAGCCTAAAACAGGAAGGGTGTTACTTGGCAGGGTCACCAGTTGAAAATTAAAAAAAGAAAGCCTTAAAAAAAAATAAAACTAATGCAGCTCCCAAACCTAATGATTGGTAAACTGCAATATATTTTTAATAGAATTGAATTGATTTTTTAAACAGAAGTTAGTGTCACTTTAACTCAATTTTTGCGTATGTATTGTTATTATTTCTAGGGCCATGGACTGAAAAATGTTTACTCATTGGGGGTTATTTACTAAAACTGGAGAGTGCAATATCTGGTGCAGCTCTGCAAACAAAACCAATCACCTTCCAGGTTTTATTGTCAAAGCTTAATTGAACAAGCTGAAGTTAGAAGCTGATTGGCTACTATGCACAGCTGCACCAGATTTTGCACACTCCAGTTTTGTGTAGTGTATGGTACAAGTACCTGCGCAGGGTCACAGGCACTTGTAGAGTTGAGTACATAAAAATCTTTTGCAGATCTTGACATTAGAGACAATTTGTAGGAATAAAATATTGTCCATCTGTGATATACAATTTCATGCTCCAACAATGATCCTGTCATGGTAGAACAGAAAAATATACCAGCATATGAGCCACTATCTCGGGGTCAGTGAGTGTGCAGCTGCCTGACAGCCTACATTCCCTTCAGCAACTTATGAAGCCGAGATCTTTAGAAGAAGGATTCCAAGCATTTATTTATTTTTGGCAAAAAAAAACAGGAGAAAAAGATAAATAACAATAGTTAAATAGTAGCCAATCCTGTAAATTCACAGAATCAGAAATATGGGCAGCGCATGCTGTCCTACTAACTGTTAGCCGACAGCTAGCTAACAAAGCTGACAGCAGCGCTGTGTTTCATTCCCAGACTAAATTTACATCTGTGAATAGTTCTGTAAAACTGAAATACAGTTACATAAACTGAGGTTACACTATGCTTTTAAACGTCTCTTTCAAATGCATACAATAAACACTTTTCTTATGCTGACAGCTCTATTACAAATCCACCCCAAATACATACCTTTGCAATCCAGATATATCATAACTTTAGAAAGCAATGAATAGACTTACAAGCATATGTGTATTAAAGGGAAAAAGAGGAGACCTTCACTGGTGTTCTTCTGGAAGCTAAAATGGCTCTGCAGTGTTGTGTGGATAAACTTTATTAACAAATACAAAGTACTTCCTTTTCTTCTTTAGAAAAGAATAAAAATAGGCTGCAGTTGCAATGAACACCCATTAGATGGCTCCCCACTCAACACAATGATACTGAGATATACAGTACAAAACCCAAAACCAAAAATGTAATGTGTTAAAGTATGTATTCCTAACTCAAAAATGTTCATTATATTGCTCTCAGCCTCCTCCAAAGCTCAAATTCCTTTTTTATGCTGTTGTGATCTGACTTTCTGTTAGAGGGGGGGCTACGTTCATTCTCCATGGTCCTACTGTAGAAATGTAGCCACGTTACAGGCCATTACAAGGCCATTACATAGTGGATGTGTATGGAATATAGGATACACCCCCCCCCCTAAAACTGCAAAAGCAGTTGAATTGGGGTGTACAAATGCTGTGGCTTCAATACTTTGTGGCAAAAATGACCCCCCCTCATGTGAGTACAGTCATGCCACAACCACTCTACAACTGCATGCCATGCAGTGCAATGGTTCCGCATTTCCAGGATTAAAATATATCACCTCCTCATCACTTCTTAAACGCCTTTGAAAATTAATCCATAGTGGAATACTTTTCAAAGGGGTGGTAAGTACTGCTGCATGTGTAAACCTGGCATTACCATTTGGCCCTTCAAAATTTGGCCCATATAATACACAGGGTCTGTGGCTGATTAAATCAAGGTTAGGCAATGACCCTTCAATCATCAACAGAAGTTGTGTTATTAAAGTGTTACTAAACCCAGGACCCTGCATTCCCGATCTGGTCTCTCACAGTACACAGAACATGGAAGTGCAATTATTTTAGTAAATATAAACTGCTAAATATCTTTTCTCATCAGCAGTTATAGCAGTCTTGTGACTTCAGCAGAGCACTGGTTAAAGCTTGTAGGAGTTTTCTTTCTGCTCTAGGAGGATGTGAAACCCCTGACCCTCTGTCTGGATAGTGCTGATTGGCCCTGTGCTGATCACATACACTCTCTAAAGAAAAAAAAAATCCTCTCTAGCAATACACACCAAACTGAGCATGTGTATGTGACTATGAATTCAGTCCGTATCAGGAGGTCATTTCAACAAAAGGAGGAGCAGAGAAGAAAGGATCAAGTAGCCTTTTTACACAATGCAGAGGATTAACCCCTTAAGTTCCACAGTGAGTATAACAAGCCGATTTTACTGTTGTGGGTTTAGTAACACTTTAATGGTCGATGTACATAGGCTTGTGTCGATGACATCAGTTTAAAACACTTTTGAGATCATTTCAAATTTATTGACCGGTATCTTTGACCTGCAGTTGACCTCCTTCTGACATGCAATACACCTGCTTCAAGAAAGTTCTACAATCCAATAGATTGTTTGGGAATGCAAACTGATTTTACTGTTGTGGGTTTAGTAATACTTTAATATTGGCTCAGTATCAGTCATCTGCTTCAGTTTAGTGATGAAAACAGACACAACGAAAGTGACATTTTCATGTGATTTTAGTACATTTGCAATATATTTTAATAAATGTGTCCCTCACTTTGCATGGCACATAACAGAGATGCTCATAAACATGGTCCTGTTGGCTGATTATATTTATTCTGCTCTGTGCTTTATTTAAAGTGTAAGTCCAACTTTTAGTGCCCTTCCTTATGACTCCTGACAAGCGTCACACTTGCCTGTCTTAACTTTGCTGGGATCTTTGCTGTGGGCCGACTCAGTACCCACACAGCCTCTTCTTGAATATCTTCACTGTTGGGTCCTGCTCCTCCTGTGCCATGATCTCCATTCATTTCAGTAGAAAATGTATATTCCTTCATGCTCCTCCACAGTACTAGGACTCAACAGTGAAATTCATCAAGAAGAGTCTTTGTGGTATTGAGCAAGCTGCATAATGATGTAGAGAAGTGACAGGTAAGGGTCCATAAGGGTGCATTCCAGAACTCATTAAGAGCTAAGCTAAACCGATGATTTTCTTGATTTGAGATCACCACTTGCTGGCAGTCACTTCATAGGGCTATGGCTGCACAGGAGATTTGGACCTTGTTCAGACAGGCTTTAGCTTGTGTACCGGAGATGTTTACAGTAAGCTAACCATAGATCTAAATAGTGTTGGCTATCACTGTAAACAAACTGCTAGCAGGCGTTTATCAAGTTTCAAGAAGTACTGAAGCCTACAGAGGTTTAGGTCACAGCCAGTGCTTCCATTTTTTGAGTTTAATAACTTCAGAATGCAGTAGAAGTTCGCTTTAAAGCCATCAAGTCATTTTCCCAAAGCTTGGTAAAAGCTTTCTAAAATGTGTGTTAGGTGATTGTGCACTTTCAACAATACATTTGAGAATTGTTCTTGATACTTTCACAATTGACACTATCTTTCAGGGCTTGCTTGGACCCAGAAGAAGCATGGTAGTTCTCCAAAAAGCATGTCTTGAAAAATTACTTTTTTGTGCAAATTACCTGCTTAAAGACTGCCCACAGTATATATAGTATACTGCGGGCAGGTAGCGACTCTGCACTGGAACACGTACTTGATACAGCATTTCTGGGCAGCATTTTCTCAATGTCACTTGGTACAGTACAAGTTGGTCAACAAGTCCCGGCTAATGATTTATGGTCAGGACCTGCTGATCAGCTTAGTCACAGCTCAGAGCCTTGTGCTTACTAATGTGCATAGGGAAAAGTGTTCCCCGAAAAAAGTTTCATGCAGCTTTATCAAAGGGCTTTTATTACTTGTGCTTTCTAACAACACACTGTTTAGAGAGCAGCAATGTGGCAGTTTTTTCTCCCTTCAAGGGAGACTTTTTCACTTTTTCTGCAGAGCAACCCCTAAACATTTGTGTTTGCCCTTAATCTTAAACAAAAACACCCAAAAGTCCATGTGCTGAAAACATAATTAAATTGTGGAAATAAAAGTGCCAACTTCTTTTCTTCAGAAAATACTTTCACCTTCCACCAGTGCACAAACCAACATCGAATACACTCACCAGAACTTGGTGAGTAAAAGACCTTTAAGGAATTTTTAGGGATCCTAAACCCTCTTTGGTGCCACGCTAGGGAAAATCTTCACCCTCCGAATAGACTCCACCATCCAACCAAAAGAAAAAAACTCACATAGCATAATATTGTCACACAATAGTAACTTTTTCCAAATGGAGATTAAAGCCACTCACATATTAAACACTTGCTAAAGGCATGTTTATTATGTATAAAAGGCTTCAGTTCCAGCAGATATACAAACTTTTCCTTCCAGGACTCTCACATCCACAGTGGAACAAAGACAGTACTCCTCTTAGACCAAACAGTGAACCAAGATGGCCGCTGGAACGCACCGCTCAGCGTGCGTTCCACTCACCGGAAATGACGTCAGGCGCATGGAGTGTGGACCGGAAATGCGTCAATGCGTTTCGCCCCTCCCATAGGGCGTTATCAAGACTTGATAACGCCCTATGGGAGGGGCGAAACGCATTGACGCATTTCCGGTCCACACTCCATGCGCCTGACGTCATTTCCGGTGAGTGGAACGCACGCTGAGCGGTGCGATCCAGCGGCCATCTTGGTTCACTGTTTGGTCTAAGAGGAGTCCTGTCTTTGTTCCACTGTGGATGTGAGAGTCCTGGAAGGAAAAGTTTGTATATCTGCTGGAACTGAAGCCTTTTATACATAATAAACATGCCTTTAGCAAGTGTTTAATATGTGAGTGGCTTTAATCTCCATTTGGAAAAAGTTACTATTGTGTGACAATATTATGCTATGTGAGTTTTTTTCTTTTGGTTGGATGGTGGAGTCTATTCGGAGGGTGAAGATTTTCCCTAGCGTGGCACCAAAGAGGGTTTAGGATCCCTAAAAATTCCTTAAAGGTCTTTTACTCACCAAGTTCTGGTGAGTGTATTCGATGTTGGTTTGTGCACTGGTGGAAGGTGAAAGTATTTTCTGAAGAAAAGAAGTTGGCACTTTTATTTCCACAATTTAATTATGTTTTCAGCACATGGACTTTTGGGTGTTTTTGTTTAAGATTAAGGGCAAACACGAATAATTTATGCACCTATTTTATATGATTTATTATATTGATTAATTATCTAAATTTGCGCTGTTTATTTATATTTATATTGTTTGTGTTTTCACGATTGGCACAGCAGCATTTTTAGAGTGTTATTTGGAAAGTTTTGGCGCAGGAATACGTTTTCTTGTATTAACCCCTAAACATTTACCTCAGGACTTTTATAAATTCTAAAATTTAGGAATATAATTACAATAGTCTTACATGGCTGTATAGAATGCTGGACTTAATTCATAGAATGACACAGTCTGTACCCAATAAATGCTGGAGATGTGTTCAAGAGAAAAGCCTGATCCTCCACATATTTTGGTTCTATCCAAAACTTTCCTCCTTTTGGAAGACTGTATGTTGTACAACGTTTTACAGATTTCTGGATAGCTTGGGAACCTTCATTTTTCCTACTATGCAATAACTCCATACATTCTAAAGTCCATTCTGTATTGTGACACCTTTTGAACACTGCTAAAATGTGCATTCTAGCTGGCTAGAGATCAGACGCTCCTCCGTCAATTCAACTGTGTTAATAAGTGGAAGAAGTTAGACGAATGGAGGACTTAACATATGCACAATATTTCTGATGCATTTAATAACCTGGTTTTAATGGCACCAATTATCTTTTTCTGAGTAAACGTCTCCTATCCAGTCAAAATTAAGATGCTTAAACTATCCTCCAAACCAATCTCACTCTTCCCTCCTTGGCTGTTATTATCCCCCCCACACACACACTTTTACTTCTATTTCACTTCGGAACCCCCAACTCTTTTTAATACTCTGTTTGAGCACCCCTTGCTTCATCTACTATTACACCCTTACTATTGTTCCAAATTCCCCTATATATTTGAAAAACAGAAATGCACCGTCCATGACACACTCAACTTCTGTCGCCCAAGCCACCTTTAAATTTGCCGATATTTTGCAAACAAGTCTATTCCAGGTGCTTTATATTACATCCGTCAATCTACAAACATAATTCAATATAATTTCCTAAACTTTATCCCTGTTGGATAACTGTGCACCGTTTTTGTTAATTAATGTGTATTGTAATGAACTATATGACTTCTATAGTTCATTACTGGACTGTATGCTCTCTGGAAGAAATTAAGAACTGAAAAAAAATAAAAAAAATGGTATTCCAGTGCACCAGCATGCAAAATGTGCCTTTCTGGACTGATCACATCACTGGGACACACAGAATATTATTATTAAAAGAAAATACATGCAAAAAAAGCTATAATTACAGCAGATTTTAGTAATGGCTGTCTTTGTTTATTGACCCTGTATCCTTTCCCTAGGTACCAGATATTGGTCTTCTGCCTTATCTACATACTGCCTCTGTTGGTAATAGGGTGTGCTTACACTTTCATTGGCATGACCTTGTGGGCCAGTGAAATCCCTGGAGATTCCTCTGACCGCTACCATGAGCAGGTGGTAGCCAAACGCAAGGTGAGTAATATTCTCAGCTAATAACTAAATATTTCTTTACAATAAATGGAGACAAAAAAATTCAAATATAATTTTTATTGACATGTAATGTATGTATAAAACATAGTAGTCTAGATGGCCCTTAAACAATCACAATTTAGATTTTCCATGTGACATGGAATTACATACATGTATAAAATTGTTGCACTAAAATCTGATTGTTTTAGGGCTATCTGGCCCACTGTTTTATACATTGATATCAATAAAAATTATAATACTTTAAATCTGTGTCTTCAGTTGGTGTCGGTAAACATATAAAAGACACAAACTAATGCAGCTCAGCCTTTATTATAACATTATCAAATGTATTTTTAAAAATAATCAGCATAAGTAGCTGAATTTGACTTGACTATCAGTCTGTTGCAGTACCTGTAAAGCAGAGAGAGAGAGAAGCAGCAAAAGCAGCCAAGTCCATTGTGTTGTAGTGTTCTTCTGCTAACAAGGGACACGCTGATAGGAGGAGAAATCAGATCGACAGATAGATGAGCTTTTTAGTGCATTTCTTCTGCTTTTACTGTCAACTCCCAGGGTGGGAGAGGGATAAGATGTATAAATATTACTTAATTGCAGCAGCTGTGTGGATCTCAGGACTGGATAGACAAACATGCAAATTCTTTTGACAGGTGAACTAGCTCCCATATATGTATTTCATCTATGTATTTATCTGTTTGCCTAGCATTCAGCATTCATTTTTCAATTGACTCAGCACATGTGATTGGTTGTTGTGGACAACTGCCCCACTTTTGCTCCAGGTTCTGTGACCAAGTTTTTGTAAATAGTCCTTTATGCATTAGTATTTTTAGAATTTTTTGTTTAAATATATTCTTCAGATTTTTTTTAACATGTAAAAAAGTAATTTTAACATATACATTTACATATATTTGTAAATGCATTCCAAAAATGTAGATTTGTATTTTTAAAGACAAAACAGTATATTTTTTAAAATATTTTTCATATATTTTGTAATAAAAAATGCATTTCAGCATGCAGTATATATATATATATATATATATATATATATATATAATTTTTTTTTTTTTATTGAAATATATTGAATATGGCCAAAATTGTAGTATTTCAAATATATGGCAATATATTTGGGAAGAATATTTTTAAAATATATTTCAGATATATTTTTCTTCAGTATGGGTATTACTTGGCCTGTATTGTTATTTGGGTAGATTTTAATGATGCATAAACCCCTTTGACATGACATCTGGGTAATTGTCACATTTTGTGTCCTGCAGGTGGTGAAGATGATGATCGTGGTAGTTTGCACATTTGCGATTTGCTGGTTGCCATATCATATTTTCTTCTTGCTACAGACACTTGATGAAACAAACCAGAAATTCTACCAGCAGCTTTACCTGGCCATTATGTGGCTTGCCATGAGTTCCACCATGTACAACCCCATCATTTATTGTTGTTTGAATGACAGGTGAGTGCAGCATCCATGGTGCCTCATCATTGAAACCTCTGTTATCTATAGCACTGCAACAATAGAGTCAGATCAATAGAGTCACAATAGAGCCAGCTTCAGTTCCTAAAGTCAGTCTGTGCACAGCACCTCATAATAGAAGCATTTATTATACACACTAAATGAGTCGCTTCAGTACAGCAGAGACATTGCTCCTTAAAAACAGGGAAAGCTAAGACATGAGAAAAAGTCAGCATATAGAGTTTGTTTTGTCTTTTTTTAAAAGAAGATGTAAACAGGTCCTAATTTTTGTCTTTTTTTTTATTTCCACTTTTTTAAGTCACCAACTGTTTGCATATACAGGTGAAAATCGAAAAATTAGAATATCGTGCAAAAGTTCATTTATTTCAGTAATGCAACTTAAAAGGTGAAACTAATATATGAGATAGACTCATTACATGCAAAGCAAGATATTTCAAGTCGTGATTTGTCATAATTGTGATGATTATGGCTTACAGCTCATGAAAACCCCAAATCCACAATCTCAGAAAATTAGAATATTGTGAAAAGTTGCAATATTCTCGGCTCAAAGTGTCCCACTCTAATCATCTAATTAAGCCATAACACCTGCAAAGGGTTCCTGAGCCTTTAAATGGTCTCCCAGTCTGGTTCAGTAGGAATCACAATCATGGGAAAGACTGCTGACCTGACAGTTGTGCAGAAAACCATCATTGACAGCCTTCATAAGGAGGGAAAGCCTCAAAAGGTAATTGCAAAAGAAGTTGGATGTTCCCAAAGTGCTGTATCAAAGCACATTAATAGAAAGTTATGTGGAAGGGAAAAGTGTGGAAGAAAATGTGCACAAGCAGCAGGGATGACCGCAGCCTGGAGAGGATTGTTAGGAAAAGTCCATTCAAAAGTGTTGGGGACTTTCACAAGGAGTGGACTGAGGCTGGAGTCAGTGCATCAAGAGCTACCACACACAGACAGATCCTGGACATGGGCTTCAAATGTCATATTCCTCTTGTCAAGCCGCTCCTGAACAACAAACAACGTCAGAAGCGTCTTACCTGGGCTAAAGAAAAACAGACCTGGTCTGTTGCTCAGTGGTCCAAAGTCCTCCTTTCTGATGAGAGCAACTTTTGCATCTCAATTGGAAACCAAAGGACCCAGAGTATGAAGGAAGAATGGAGAGGCACACACTGCAAGATGCTCCGTCTACCAGGAGATTTTGGAGGACTTCATGCTTCCTTCCGCAGACGAGCTTTATGGGGATGCTGACTTCATTTTCCAGCAGGACTTGGCACCTGCCCACACTGCCAAAAGCACCAAAGCCTGGTTCAATGACCGTGGGATTACTGTGCTTGATTGGCCAGCAAACTCGCATGACTTTTACCCCATAGAGAATCTATGGGGCATTTCCAAGAGAAAGATGAGATACATGAGACCGAACAATGCAGAAGAGCTGAAGGCCGCTATTGAAGTATCCTGGTCTTCCATAACACCTCAGCAGTGCCATAGGCTGATAGCTTCCATGCCACGAGGCAGTAATTGCTGCAAAAGGGGCCCAAACCAAGTACGGAGTACATATGCATGCTTATACTTTTCAGAGGTCCGATATTGTTC
Organism: Staurois parvus; assembly: GCF_062004578.1. Taxonomy (NCBI): domain Eukaryota; kingdom Metazoa; phylum Chordata; class Amphibia; order Anura; family Ranidae; genus Staurois; species Staurois parvus. Next base: position 788,458 of record NW_028318216.1, read on the forward strand.
TATGTACAATCCTTGTTTTATTGATTGCATGTAATATTCTAATTTTCTGAGATTGTGGATTTGGGGTTTTCATGAGCTGTAAGCCAAAATCATCACAATTATGACAAATCACGGCTTGAACTATCTTGCTTTGCATGTAATGAGTCTATCTCATATATTAGTTGCACCTTTTAAGTTGCATTACTGAAATAAATGAACTTTTGCACGAAATTCTAATTTTTCGAGTTTCACCTGTATATAAATATATTGCAAACAGGTGAGATGAATCCCACATCAGCAAATCTCTCAGTGCAATGCAATCAGGCTGTCCCAAGGGCTATATATAGAATAATTCAGTACAGGATTGCTGCAGTTGAGGTTTATTACAAATCTAAGCAAAAATTACAAACAAAAATGAGATAATGTTCCCTATGCAATAGTTTCAGGCGCAAGTATTTAATGCCCCAACTCAGGCAGGAACATCCATAAAATTATATAACAAACATTTTCCTACATTTAACTCACAAATAAGGAACCAAATAATTCATTAGAACCAGTTAAAAATACATGATTATCACAAATCTCCATTCAGTATTTCAGAGAAATGGCAGTCGAGAAATATTCACTCACCACCACCATAAAACGAGGGCGTCCCAGAGAATACCTATATAGAAAGTTGTAGAGTTTGATCTATATAGGATGTATTTATGGGATTATAGGTATGGCGTCGTTTTTTCTAACCGTTTTCTACTTTTTAACCTTTTCTAACTGTTTGATATATTTCTATATCTCTGGGGTGCCCTCGGTTTATGGTGGTGGGGAGTGAATAATTTTCAACAGCCTTTTCTCTGAAATTCTGAAAAGAGATTTGTGATAACTATGTGTATTGCATTGGTTCTAATGAATTAATTGGTTCAATATTTGAATCAACTGTACCAGATTCTGAAAGCTCCAGTTTTATTAAATCCCCCCCCCCCCCCCAATATCTCTTGATGTATGTGTATATATATATTAATTGGCCACTTTATTTGGTACACCTTGCTAGTACTGGGTTGGGCCCCCTTTTGTCTTCAGAACTGCCTTAAAGTGTTATTAAACCCAGGACCCTGCATTCACTATATCTGGTCCTCCACAGTACACAGAACATGGAAATGCAATTATTTTTGTAAATATAAAATGCTAAATACCTTTTCTCATCAGCAGTTAGAGCAGTCTTGTGACTTCTATTAGTGTCCAGAAGAGAACTTGTTAAAGCTTGTAGTAGGAGTTTTCATTCTCCCCTGATTGTCCTAGAAGGCTGCATAACCCCTCACCCTCTGTCTGGACAGTGCTGATAGGCCCTGTGCTGATCACATGCACTTGCTCAAGAAAATAAAAAAAAATCTAGCAATACACACCAAACTGACCATGTGCAGTTTGGCCCCAAGGCTCTGTTCTATTAGCAGATGGATTGGGGACAGTAGAAGAAGGGGAGGATCAGAGAAGACAGGATCAAACATAATTTTTACACAGTGCAGAGGATTAACCTCGTAGGTTCCACAGTGAGTATAACAAGCATTCTTTACTGCATATACAGACTGATTTTACTGTTGTGGGTTTAGTAACACTTTAATTCTTTGTGGCATAAATCCAACAAGTTGTTGGAAACATTCCTCAGAGATTTTGGTCCATATTGACATGATAGCATCACACAGTTGCCGCAGATTTGTCAACTGCACATACATGATGCAAATCTCCCATTCCACTACATCCCAAAGGTACTCTGTTGGATTGAGATCTGGTGACTGTGGAGGCCATTGGAGTACAGTGAACTCATTGTCATGTTCAAGAAGTCAGTTTGAGATGATTTGAGCTTTGTGACATGGGGCATTATCCTGCTGGAAGAAGATGGGTACACTGTAGTCATTAAGGGATGGATATGGTCAGCAATAATACTCATGTAGCTGAGGCATTTAAACGATACTCGATTGGTAAGGGGCTCAGAATGTGCCAAGAAAATATCCCCACACCATTACACCACCAGTCTGAAGCATTGATACAAGGCAGGATGGATCCATGCTTTCATGTTGTTTACGCCAAATTCTGAACCTACCATCTAAATGTTGCATTTGAAAACAAGACTCATCAGACCAGGCAACGTTTTTCCATTCTTCTATTGTCCAATTTTGGTGAGTCTGTGTTAATTGTAGCCTGCGTTTCCTGTTCTTAGCTGACAGGTGTAGCACCTGGTGTGGTTTTCTGCTGCTGTAGCCCATCTGCTTCAAGTTTCGACGTGTTGTGCATTCAGAGATGGTATTCTGCATACCTTGTTGTAACTAATGGTTATTTGAGTTACTGTTGCCTTTCTATCATCTCAAACCAGCCTGTCCATTCTCCTCTGACATCAACAAGACATTTTCGTCCACACAACTGCCACTCACTTGATATTTTCTCTTTTTCAGTCCATTCTCTGTAAATCCTAGAGATGGTTGTGCATAAAAATCCCAGTAGATCAGCAGTTTTTTAAATACTCAGACCAGCCCATCTGGCACCAACCATGCAACGTTCAAAGTCACTTAAATCCCCTTTCTTCCCCATTCTGATGCATTGAGTTGCTGCCATGTGATTGGATGATTAGCAATTTGTATTATATATATATATATTTATTATGTGGAGGTAGCTCAGGTGGGGGATCACCTCCCCTGGGAAAAAGGTAGTCCAGACAGCAGGGCTTTCTTAAAATCTGACTGCAAGCATCATAAACAAAAACATAACAGAAAATAAACCATCACCATCCAGGTACTAACTAAACATAGGAGATTCCAATCTCACCAGTGAAGGGCTAATCCCTGTCACCAACAAAATCAAAACAGTATGCAAACCTTTTCCTTTCTTGTACAATGCAAACTTTCACCCATAGCTCTCTCAGATATGGCTCTCTTAATCCCAGGCCAAGAGCAACTTCTTGCTCCAGTCCTGCCTGATTTATATCACCTGCTGGTGGTCATCAGTGGACCACAAAATCTGGTCCGGAACCACCTCTGCCATAGTGGCCCGGCAAACCCGGAGTGGACTCCACCTTAATCTCCCAGATATGAACGCATGCAAGGTGACACATCAATCACCTTGCCTTGCATAATGTCACTCTATATTTATATATATATATATATATATATATATAAAACACGTTGAGAACTGAAGGATGGCGAGTTAGAAAAGTTTATAATGCTGGATGGAATTTAGATATTCAAAGAAAAAGAGATATTTATCAGATATGGGATAATGTTTAAAAAAAGTCTGATGCCGTAGGTATGATTATGGTGGAAAAGGCTTGTATTACACATTTTGCTGTCCTGTCCAGGATAGTGGTACGCAGCTAATTTGAGGTTGAACAAATTTCCAAATTTACCGCTTGAGAAGGAGGGGAAAAGGTTAAATTGTGGCACCTCAGAGTATTAAATTCAAGAATAAAGTAAACCAAACGGCCAAACTAGCATCTATAAATAAATCATTGTGAAAAATGGTTAAAAGCACAAAAATTGGAGAGCTGGCCATTTCAAAGTTTAGAAAATCAACCTCAATGATACTTAGCATAGGAGACTGGAAATTATGAAGAGCTGCTAGAATACATGCAAAGGATGTCATTGCCCTTTCTGATGAGACCTCACTGATACTTATCACAGGAGGTTGATAATTACGAAGAGCACATCTTTGCAGCTAGCGTACATAACATGTAAAAGATGTTATTGCCCTTCCTGACAATGCCATCCATCACATAATTTAAGAGCTTGGAGCATCATTCCTTTGAATGATAAAGGCTTAGTGACTCCATCTAATGGCAGGGCATCTAAGAAACCTCACAGGAACATGGTACACAAGATTTGAATTTTTATGTTTAGGGGAATATGTACAGCTTTTGTTGTACAAATAATTTTGGCAGGAATACATAGTTGAGTTGAGAGTGTGCAAAACAATAACCATAGTAGATTATAAAACTACTACTATGTGTGGCCACTGACACAGTAGGCGAAGGTTGATGACCTTGCTCTTATACCCCTGCTGCTCTGGAACTCCAATGTAGCCAAAGGCTCTAAGGATGACTTACAATATTGCAATGAATCTCAAGAGACAGTCAACTGCAATGGCGTAGTTAGTTTCCAGTTATGGTAATAATTATTGATCCCACTCAGCTGTATAACTTAAGCTCATTATACTCTGGTGTGATTTGAATGATCATACACCTAAGGGTCAGCAATGAAGGGTCAGTAATGAAGGAGTTTAACAATATAGCATTACAGTAATAAAGTACTTAGGCAATGTAACAGGCTTGTAGATGCCTGAAGTACTTTTTAATAGCTCTTCTATAGTACAGAGAGCATAGGTGCTGCTGCATACTTGAAATAAATGTTTGCCAAGCCAGAATGAACATATAGTCCAAAGTTTTTTTTATCCTAAATTGAATTTTCTTCCTTTAGTGCTATACCATTATTGCATGTTTTGTTATACAGTATATATACAGAATCTGCTCTCCTTACTGCTTTTCAGGGTTACTCAGTGGTTGTGCGCTATAGCGCATTCTGCATGGGGGATAAAGCTGAATTTTTATCACCCCTGAAATGCTCCCCCCTAAGGGACCTTTCACACTAATCAGTTTTTGATGCACTTTTGGTGTTTAAAAAAAATGGAACAAAATACAATAGGGTTGTGTTTTTCGGTGAGCTTTTTGAGTGACATGTCCAAGTCTCACAGGTGCATGACTGGAGTCAAGCAACCAGAAAACGCACCAAAAAGGCATCATAAATGCATATGGCAGTTAGACATAGGTGCACACTTATCACTGTTGCTATGCTTTTCAAAAATGATCCCCCTCAACTGAATGAAGCCACACCACAAGTGCCTGTAATGCAGGTGTGGCTTTTTAGGGGTTAAAACAGCCAGTGAGGATGGAATGCCTGCATACCACCTATTAAACACCCTTTTAAACAAGCCTTAAGACATTAATAAAGTCTTCTTGTTTATCTTGTACCGAATGTAATCCTATAAGAAGGCTTACTTTTAGGCACAGTTAATATCTTCTAAACACACACTGTTTAGGAGATATTTACTTTAGTTGCAGTGAGTGACCTCACCGGCACATGCTCACTGTTCTCTGAATGGACGTGACTCCCGCGTGCATGCATGGGAGCAACGTCATGGCAGCTCGGCCATTCAAACGGCCAGAGCCTGCAAACCTGGAAGGAAGACCAGGTGAAGATGAAATGCGAAGAAAGTGCACCAATAGAGGACTTCGTTATCAGGTAAGTGTTTCATAAGTTGCTAATATGCGGTGCATACTAGCACATTATGCTCTTAACTTGCAAGTGGAGGATTCTTTTTTTTATTTTGTAGTTTACTACCCCTTTAAGTTTGCAGGTTCATTAAAAACCATGAACTCCCTGTATTTCCTATCTCAACAATTGTTAAACAACAATTGCCACTGAAAACTCTCTCAGGTGGGTGGACATAAAAGTGCTACTAAACTCACAACAGTAAAATCAGTCTGTATATGCAGTAAAGCATGCTTGTTATACTCATTGTAGAACCTAAGGGGTTAATTTGCATTCTGTAAAAAGGATGTTTGATCCTGTCTTCTCTGATCCCCCCTTCTTCTACTGTCCCCGATCCATCTGCTGATAGTACAGAGCCTTGGGAGCAAGCTGCACATGCTCAGTTTGGAGTGTATTGCTAGAGAGCTTTTTTTCTTGGGAGAGTGCATGTGATCAGCACAGGGCCAATCAACACAGTCCAGGGAGAGTGTCAGGTGTCCTGCAGTCTCATAGGATAGTGAGAGGAGAATGAAAACTCCTCCTACAAGCTTTAACTAGTGCTCTGCTGGACACTGACTGCTCTAACTGCTGATGAGAAAAGGTGTTTGGCAGTTTATAGATACTAAAATAATTGCACTTCCATGTTCTTCCATGTTCTGTGTACTGCAGGAGACCAGATAGAGTGAATGCAGGGTTCTGGGTTTAGTAACACTTTAAATCTAAACATTTAATATTAAAAAGATATAGAAGAGCAAACTTAGAAAAATGTGAAATCAATAAAATCGCAGCAAAAATAACTAATAAATTCACACAGAGGTGTAATTTTCATTCAGTGGATTATTGGCACTTCTTAATAAGGAAGATCTTTTCTTTGTCCTTACTGGGGTAAGGCTAGATCTCCTGGCAGCAGAAGAACAGTAAAAATCATTGGTTATACATGCATGCAGAACCCAACTCTTAACCAAGTAATGTGCCCACATATTAGTTGAACATGTGTTCTTTTTCTACCCTAAGGTTCCGCATTGGCTTTAAGCATGTGTTTCGATGGTGCCCATTTATCCGTGCCGGTGAGTATGAAGGGCTGGAAATGAAATCCAGACGCTACCTTCAAACACAGAGCAGCATGTACAAAATCAGTCGTATTGAAACCACCGTCTCATCTGTCCTAAACACCAACGATGAAGAAGCTGAGGAGAATGGGAAAAGTAGCAAGCGCCTCTCCTTGGACCTTACTTCCAATGGCTCCTCTCGCAGTGTCTGTAAGACCATGTCTGACTCGTCCAGCTTCTACTCCAACAACCTTGCATAAAGTTATGCCCCTTTGACGTCAGGATTGTCCTAGTCCAAATCATGATTAGAATTTCACTAGGCCGCATAACCCCTTGTTTGGGGGACCATTTTACATGTTTTTCGCAGGATACAAGTGAAGGAAATTTTGTTTACTATATCAGGGTTTTTATTGTTTATCCTAAAAATTAGAGATGTTTACAACCTAAAAGGTTTCATCCTTTGTAGTTGTCTTATAGTTTGCAATTGGGTAAGAACTGTATGTTACCCAGGAGGTGATGCCCCCTTTATTAAATCATCTGCAGGATTGTGACATGTTTACACATTTAATTTCAGCCTTTCCCTTTCGCTTAAAGTTTACCTGTCACAATGGACAATGTAAGCTGCCATATTATGGGCTAAAATAACCTATAGAAACTAGTGACAAAATGACAGCCTCAGCTAAAGTAACAGGCAAACAATGGCCCAGTCCATGAAATGACAGCATTCATTAGGAAAACAGGTACACTTTAAGATATCATTCCAAAAAATGGACAGGTCTATTACAAATTCCTACAAAATATTGAAACTGATATATGTGCTGCTCAGGGAGTCGCCAGTGTTCATTGATCAGTATGAAAATATCCTCAAGTATTATAGTAATGAAGGTTTTTATATATCTTGTTTTTAAACTTTTTGAACCCAGATGAAAAACATGCTGATTACCAGGTTTATATCTGTTATTTTCTTTGTAACTGATGCTTTATTTATAATATATTTTATTTTTTCAGTAAATTACATTTACATGAGTCAAGAAGGAGTACAATGTAAAATAAAGCAATCTAATATATAAGAATGTAGGATAGCCTTAAAATAACTATAGAGAAATATACAGTACACTGCTTTCATTTATTATCAATAAATTGTTCTTTAATTCAGTTAGTCTATTGCAAAATATAGAAATAGTTTATATATGATTTTACTAAGCCTATGGCAAGGCTCCTGTTTCTCAAGACAAAGTAACACCTTATATTGCTAATCTCCTGCCCACCCGTTAATATTCACCTAATACTCACCCACTAATACTCACTCTCCTGTTGCTTTATTCACATGCTGGAGCCCTTGGAAATACCAGGTAGGTATAGCAGAGCACGTGATCTTCTTCTCTTCCTCGCAGGTTTCAGTAATCAGGTCTGAATTGCCAATCGCCAGGCCTGAACACTGTCAAGCGGAGGAGAAGGTCAGGCATAAGAACATCACAACTAATGACCAGTTTATTAATAAAAATTAGGTTAACACTTACAAAATTCCCTCATTCTATAGCATGCCCTTCTTATACGTACTTCAGAAAACCTATTATTGCATAGAGTGGGGTCTCAAGTATTAACAGAAATCCAGTACTAGCCAGTATGTTCTAGGGCTACAAATAAACCTTTTTATTTAATTTATCTTCCCTAAAAATTTTGAGCCAGTAGTTAGTGCGTGTAGCCATTGCATTTTAAAGAAAGGGCTCAGTGCTTAAAGAAATTCTAACTTATCTCTTTGAACCACTGGTACACTACATGGTGCAGGATAGTGCACATTTAAAGTGCATCTGTACATACTATAAAGTGGCATCTACATTGTACAGCAGACACCTCCCAGATGCCAACATGCCAATTATGTCTGCCTCAGGAGCCTCAAAACCCTTAACCCTATGCAAATGGAAAGCCAGCAATTGTAGTTTTGAGCTCTGGCTCTCCCACTACTATCTCTATTTCTATCACTTTGACAGATAGCTTCACTGTCCAGTAGTAAGGTTCGGGAGGTGAGCTATTTCCGTAACAGAGGTCCCGGGTTTTGGGGTTTTCAGGCCCGCTAGTAGAAAGGTTAGCCACATATAGTGCCACTTTACTATTTTTTATGCCATGTTTGCTTTAATTACACCAGATTTGAGTGAGAACTTCAAAGCAAAGTTGCATACAAATGATCTCAGCTATTAGTACAGGTACAGCAAACAATAAATATCTAATGTAACATTATCCTCATTCTAATATTTAGAACAATACAAAGAGAACAAAGAAGAATGTTGTGTACAGTGCCTTGAAAAAAAAATCATACCCCTTGAAATTTTCCACATTTTGTCATGTTACAACCAAAAATGTAAACATATTTTATTGGCATTTTATGTGATAGACCAAAACAAAGTGGAGTATGAATACTTTTTCAAGGCACTGTAGATATCAGTAGCATCCAGATGGTACATCTTATGAACGCTCTAATGATGGTAAAACCAGTTATAGGATAGCTATAGTTTTAACATGACTATTGTTTGTTAAAAAAAATAATAAAAAGAAGTTCCTTTAAAAGAACGTAAATACTCACCTACAGTGATGTAGGGCCTGTTGGAAGAAACCACTACAAGTGAGCGGGGAGTGGGAGGAAGCAATCATCTGACAAACCCATGACAGCAAAGTGGCGTGCGCACGCCACTTTGCTGTCATGGGTTTGTCAGATGATTGCTTCCTCCCACTCCCCGCTCACTTGTAGTGGTTTCTTCCAACAGGCCCTACATCACTGTTGTCTCCTACAGTAAAATAGGCTTTGGCAGGAAGAACCACAGAGTGAAGTGGACCCAGTGTCACAAAAGTCAGTGGCACGATCAGCTGGTCAAGTGAGTGTTACTCCTGTGCTTTTACAACACACTTACCACAAATTTGGCCAATTAAATTGAGCAGATACAAAAAAACATGCATTTCAAGATGATCATTGGTCCCAAAAATAGAGGCATCTGACATTATATGCAAATAAGCTTAAACTTGTCTTTCCTTCTTCCTGTGCCATACTATTGGTCTCTAAAGTTTTGACAGGTTTAAATTAGACCTAAGGCTCTCAACTACCAGACCATGGCCCATTGTCAGTCTGTAGCTTCTCCTTTCACAGACCTCCAGCCAGCTGCAAATAGTTTAACCTCCCAAAGTACCTCCCAGCTCCTATAATGCCCCCTAACCTCCCATAGTGGGCCACAATACCCCCAGGCCCCCTAAGAGTCCTCAGCCTCTACAGTGCCCCCCAACATCCCATAGTGCAGCCCAGCCTTAACCCCCAATCTCCCAAAGTGCTGTTCAGCCACCTTCAGAGAGCTCATCCCCTACTGGATCACCAAGTCATCTGCAGAGTCCCCTAACTCACTCCACAACCCTCAACCCCCCAGAGAGACACCCTAAGCCTTTCCAAAATTTCAATACATGTTTGGCATTCCCATACTTTTATTGTGTGAGTATAAACTTTATTGTTGGGGCATGGATTGTTTTGGAAGAATTTACTACTTGAATTAGTTACACAAAATTCTGCAGAACATTTAAAGATCCACTTTTTTCAAAAATGTAAATACATTGCAATACACAGTTTATGCAGCTATAACTCTAGTGCCCCGGACCACCTACACTTCCCTCTGTTAGTGATCTTGGCATCCCTTTTGCCTACCTGTTTGTAATGAGGGATTCTCAGACACACCCAATTTAGAGTCCTTGCCATGTCTCGCATACAGAAAACCAGATGTATCAAAGTATGAGGTTTCCCACAGCCACCTGATAGGTTCAAATCAGCCTTTGCACATCCAACAGAAAAGAAGAAAGTTACATGAGAACCAAAGATAGCTAGCAATCTATGGGGCATATTTTTGATAGCATCAATTTTGCTCAATAGATAGCTTAGGCCTTTTTTGATAATGCAAATTAAGGTATCCCGTAGCAACAGTTCAGAAATTATTTTCTATTGTTTTATATGTCTTTAAGCTGTTTGTAATCTGATTGGTTACTTAAAGTACTTTAAACACACCTATAGCTCCTTGCACTCCCCTCTTAAAAACTCACATTTTAATATAGTAAAAACAATTATAAAATTGGTTACCATGGGTTACAGCAGTTATACTAATTTTTATTTTTAAAAATACCTAAGTCTCTGCTGTATTCTGTTTTAAATATGTGATTTCTTAAGCATAGAACACATGCCATGGAATGCTTTCTTACAGGAACTTAAATTATATCTACTGTTGTACATTTAAAACCTAAAGTGGATTGCTAGTGACAGTTACTTGACATGTATATTGTGATGGGATGTATCAGTTCTGATTTATGTTGCTTTTATTCTACCTTAAGTGCTTAGTTCATTATCCCTCCCCCCAAAAATACAGTATTTATCTCACATTCTTGCAGCTCTGTTTATGTAAAATGTCATCTTGCAGTATAACTATTGATCGACATATGATATATTTCTCAAAAATGTATATTTTTCATTCAAAGGACAATACCTTTGAAGACATCATTGCAAATGCCCCATCTCAGCTCTCTGTGGTTCTTAATGTGCTTCTCTGTTTTCTTTTAAATGCCATTCAACGCTAATCAACATGACGTTTGGTGATTGACGCAAAATCTGTGTTTGGAAAATGCCTTCAGCTGGTCAAAGTTTTAACTCTGACATTTTAACAGGGTATTTTGCTAAATGTGAATGTGAACCAATGCATAAACTGTGTGCATAGACTATATCTTCAGCCTCCACCACCTCTCTGGACTGCGGTGGAATGGGACATTCTGGTAAAAGCTTGCGGACAATGGATATATACTGTATCCGTGGCATCTTCGACCAATAAAATGCTTTATATTCGGAAAATTCCATTGTGAAAGGACTCACTATAGAGCAAAGCCATTAGGTGATCATTGCTTTAATTTGTAGATCCCATGCAAATGGGGGATTTTATTTTATATTTTTCTGTATTGCTGCAACCCAGCACCCTGGCTTAAGAAGCTGTGTAGTCCTAACTACTGTATAATTGTAAATCTCTCCTGTGCTCCATGAGCTGTCATGTAGATGTATTGTATATGAGAATGACCTGCTTTGGTTATCTCTGAATGCTGTACATGTTTTCACCTGTTAAACAAAAGCAGTATTTTCACAAATAAATGTGCTGTTTCATTATGTGGACTGAACTGAAGAATTGTGATCCTGTAATAATCCGGAAGACTGGTTTGTGTCAACACCATTAGGGGTTTTCCATGTTTACTAACTATGTCTAATTAACAACATCTGTATACAAGCAATTTTATTCTGCATTGTGTGTAACAGTATGCATCTGATAAGGCCAGGTAAAATCCATTACTGACAGTAAACACCTCTTGGTTATCTTTTTTTTCCTTTTGGTTAGTGGTCATATTGGCAAACAACACAAATTTTTACTTGCTGTCATTTTGTGGTGCAGCTTTTAGGTGCATTTACTTATATGGATGCATGCTGTGCTGTGATTGCTATGGTCAGGATAAATAGCTGCCGATATCAAGAGACACAAAGCTGTAGAGAAAGAATTGGCTTTACAGTGTGTATAGCCTGGTGGGCAAATGCAGGGCTTACTGAAGACATAAATGGGCCTAAGGCAAAAGGCGGATATTACTGTTGTAAAAGAATGGTAAAATATATGTGGCAGTAATTCTCTATTTTATTAGGATAAGCAAAAGGCAAAATATTTATTTTTAAATATATGGCTGCTAAAAGAGCAAGTTAAATAGACTGATCCTTTTTTAGAATTTGTATTATTCAGCAAGGAAACATTCCGTACAATGTTAGCAACTGCTTTTTTTTTCCATTAGTTATAATTATTTATTGTTGCAGCTAGGTAAGTATATTATACTTTTATACCTTTATAGAGTGGATAGCTTTTTAAATAGGCTATTGTGACTTTCTAGAGCAAATTTTCCTAACCAATGGTAGATATACTGCACTCCAGTGTGCACATCTAACGCCAAAACTTTTGTGTCGTTTTCGATAAAAGAAATCTGGAAAAATTCCCTTCTAGAAAATTTTCACTGGAACAAGGCTCACCATTGGAAAATTTATCTTTTATTCCTGTTCTTGTTACAACTCAAAATTGTAGATATTTCCACAACGATCACTAGAACACATACAGGAGGTGACTCTACTCAGAGAAGACATAAACTGCAATAAATACCCATCTAACTATAATGTTAGTGAAGAGATCAGGCACAGAGAACAGTGGTTTTTAGGAATCAGTGTCAATTTATCTGAGGCTTCAACCTTCACCAGCCCCTAAGCAGGTAGTACATGAAGTGAAAAAAAATCACCCAACAAAATGTGTATTTATAAAGTATAATGTGCTAAATGCAAATAAATCAATCCTATCTAGTCCATCAAATCACATATGTTATTTCTATACACCTACTAGACATCACCAATTGCAATAATACATAACATCTTATACCACATAAATGAAATAATCAACAAATTGCTTATCACATCAGTATAAAAATCAAAAACACAATAACTAATCACAAACACAATAACTAATCACAAAAATGCAAGCACATACACACACACACCATAGGCAGATTCGGCTCACTCAATGCACCCCAACTTGATGATAAACTCAAAAATGATAAAAGGAAATCATAGCGCTCTCCATAATTTCCAAAAGCTTTATTATAAAAAATAAAAGTTACACTCAAATGTTCAATAGCCACCAGGCTCACGTAATGACTACAGGAAAACAGTACAAACACTCACTGCTCACAAAGGCACTCTGTACAATCCCATCTAAGCAGTCCTAGGCAGCATCTCCCACATGCACAATATTAGTTCCCACAACCTAAACTGTTTTCAATTAACTCCCCACAATCAATTAAACAATGTAAGACCACTGTTATGCTTACATTTTTTTTAAATCTTTGTGTTTGTACCTTTTTTCATCATAATAGAGTGCTCCCACGTTATGGCAATGCCTCTCTATTCATACAGCTAGGGCAGTTGGACATTGGGTCTCCTTCCTCCTGTTCCTCCTGCCAGAGCAATTTCATGAATGAGGGCACTTGTGCGTTCTCATTCCTGAAAGAATGTATGACATCATAAATGGAGCAGGGCTGGATGGGACATTGGTGGGGCCAGGCGGGTTAAGGGCTGGGCCAAGCAGGGGCCGATAAGAGTACCAGGAAGTGCCTGTAAGCAGCTACATTCAACTGCACAGGCACACCATTGTTGGTAAAGCAAACAATTGCTGAATATCTTAGACTGTTGCTTCTAATCAGATATTTAGCAATCCCAGAATTACATAATATAAAAGTTTTATATATTATACATAGAATTAAAGGGTAGACTTTCATTTTTAACTGGAATTCCACTCTAAAAACTATCTTGAGTCAAAACGTACCAGGGAAAGTAGGGGTAGAATGAAACACATCAGTTTTTTTTTTGTTTGTTTCCAAATGGATTATCTTCACTGCCTGTCCGGAAACATAGGTGAAGTTGTATGTGCTGTATTTGGCTATTCAGCTGTCTTTTGAGTCTGTGAATATGAACTATGTGGAAGTACAATATGAGCCTAGGGATTGGTATGCTGCTGTGATAAATGTAGATGAATCCACTCCATCATATACGATTGGATTTAAATAGAAATTAAGATGAGGCATGGTAAAGAGGTTTGCTTCTGTTCAGCAGTTGCTGTACTTTCAGTTCACAGTGCTGTTATTATTGTGAGATAATAAAAAAAAAGAATTTCTAAGTCCAACTTTACCCTTTTTAATAGACCACAGAGAAGTCCTAGTTAGAAGTCTAATAAATCTGGTATAGTCCAATAGAACCAGAGTATTTAGAAGCATTGCTTAGCTGGTATGAGCTGCTATGGGCTATAGTTAGCCCATTTTAGGGTCTGTGTTGATGAATTTATTTGCTTCAAGGGGGTTTTGCGTTCCCAAACAATCTATTGGATTGTAGAACTTTCTTGAAACAGGTGAATTGCATGCCAGAAGCAGGTCAACTGCAGGTACAAGTTACCTGTCAAGGAATTTGAAATGATCTCAAAAGTGTTTTAAACTGATGTCATCGACACAAGCCTATGTACATCGACCATTAAAGTGTTACTAAACCCACAACAGTAAAATCAGTCTGTATATGCAGTAAATCATGCTTGTTATACTCACTGTGGAACCTAAGGGGTTAATCCTCTGCATTGTGTAAAAAGGCCATTTGATCCTTTCTTCTCTGCCCCTCTTCTTGATCAAATGTCCACGTCTTATTTCTTGGTAAGACAGACTGAACCCATAACCACATGTACATGCTCAGTATAGTGTGTATTGCTAGAGAGGTTTTTCATTTCTTGGAAGAGTGCACGTGATCAGCTCAGGGCCAATCAGCACTGTTCAGATAGAGGTCAGATGTTTTGCATCCTCCTAGAGCAGAAAGAAAACTCCTCCTACAAGCTTTAACCAGTGCTCTGCTGAACACTAATAGAAGCCACAAGACTGCTCTAACTGCTGATGAGAAAAGGTATTTAGCAGTTTATATTTACTAAAATAATTGCACTTCCATGTTCTGTGTACTATGGGAGACCAGATATAGTGAATGTAGTGTCCTGGGTTTAGTAACACTTTAATGCCATGCCATGTTTACGTATATGCATTGCAGTTTTAAAACAACAAGCCTAATCATTTAAAAAGTGCTGCCAGGATTATTCTGGAACAACTTTGCAAGGACATTGATTCTGCCAAACAATTGAGAATATCACATAAAATATATATGTGGTCTTAGCAGTTACCCTTATTGCATCCGTGCAGATGCCTAGGGGCAAAGTAGAGCAGTCATATCCACTGACATGCACTTTCAGTATAGCTTCTTTGTAAAGGTAATGTCCTGTACATCTGACTTATGAAACTACATGCATGCTCATTTATACGCATATGTTTGGTTTGGGTGTGTATGTACATGCATGTATCAATGTACGATTGTGTGTCACAGGTTCATTTATTCTTATGGGTCTTCTATATCTTAGTGCTTCCTGGATGTCAAAATATATGTATTGTGAAGTGATTTCTACAGTGCAGTTATAAGAGTGATAGAAAATATCTGACGGCAGAAATCAAGTGGGTGCAAAGATCCCAGGAGAGGTGGATTCATATATTCTGTCACAATATAATGTCAAGTAACAATACTAGTAATCTGTGTGTCATAGTGTGACATGCAAAG
Organism: Staurois parvus; assembly: GCF_062004578.1. Taxonomy (NCBI): domain Eukaryota; kingdom Metazoa; phylum Chordata; class Amphibia; order Anura; family Ranidae; genus Staurois; species Staurois parvus. Next base: position 803,991 of record NW_028318216.1, read on the forward strand.
AAACATCAGATCCTTAATGCAGGCTGATAATGCATTTAGCACATCTATACAGCATTAAATAATTAAAGAGGACCTGTCACCAGGAGAATATTTTTTTAGAAGGAGATTTATGCTCGTCAATGTTTTAAACGTTTCATTAAAGATAACACACAACTTTGCCATCTAACTTCAGTTCTTTGGCCCTCCACTATCCTCAGCCAATCTTCAGCACCTAATATTGTACAGAGACAAGAAAAGGATTGGTCATCTAATCTGTTAGTCATATGCAACTAGGTTACTTGTCATCTTCCACTAAGGCACACATATTATATTTAATGAAGAATTTCAGGCAAAATTGTTATTTTCCCATGCAGTAGGGCTGTGCCTGCACTGCATGGGTTAAATGCTAGTTTTTGTCTAGGGGCTCAGAAAGCAATGATATACTTACCTAATCCACCAATCCTCTGAGTGCAAGACCAGTCCCCACCTCTCCTGACCTTCCCCCCCCCCGAACGCTAGCGGTCTTGTGAATGGGCTGTTCCTGACATCATCACGCTCGCAGACCGGTTCCGGACATGAGGACAGCAAGAACAGCCCACTGCTGGACATGGGGGAGTTTTCTGGAGGATCGGAGGATGGGGTAAGTATAGTTTTTCCCTAAACCCCTGGCAAAACAAGCACTCAACCCTTGCAGTGCGGGCACAGCCCCCCTGCATGGGAAAATAAAGATTTGACCAGAGTTCTGCTTTAAACTTTATTGTAGAAAATTTATTAGAATATTCCAAATTCAGACATTGGTCATTTAAACACCACTGTTCTTTAAAGGGTAAATCCACTTTCAAAATAATAGCAAATAAAAAAAAAATATTGCATACCTTTGCGAAACAAGTCACATTGTAATTGAATGTTATTAAAAATGACCTTAACTTTTCAATCTGCAGCACTGTAATATTCTGTAAAATGCAATGCAATACGGCTACCTGGAGGTGTTCTGTATATAGATGGTATACAAAACGCCCCCCCCCCCAAATTTAATTTCATGCTTGTGTGATTGGCTTACTGAGTTTCCCTGAAGTCTGCACTAAGATACAAGCCACATTTTGGGCTTCCCATGAAACACAAATGCCATTTTGGCTGAGACACTCCCAAAGGGAAATCATGTGTAAAGAGATGCAGGACTTGCCACTTTCCTCATTAGAGTCCTGCAGGTGCAGTAGCTGATTGTTAATTATTAAAGCACTCCCATGCAGATTCAATCTGCACATGAACACAGACACACAAACAGCTATTTCTTAAAATAACAAAAGGCGGGAATCTGCTACAAAGTTTGTTAGACCATTCCAATGTACATAGATCACACAGAGGGAAAGGTTTTTTTCGCAATATAAGTGGAGTTACTCTTTAAGGGCTAAAAGAAATGATGGCACTAAAAAACCTTGCTTTTCTACCATCTTTAACTATAATTCCAATTTAATGGCAAGAAAAAACATATATAGAATAATAACTGATGTATTAATGAAACACCAGATATATTTTTGCCGTTAATGCCTGTTTTTGCTCTGCTCTAAGCTTGATTTGCTTTAGCATGCAGAGCATCTTCTGTCTGCTAACAACACTCTGTGGAGTCTCCATAGGGAGTTCTCCTGCTATTGCTTATTTTGGATAGACAAGTGATCAGTTAGGTAAACTGGCACATGGCAGTTTGCTACGTTGATAGTTAGCCTCTGCATTGATTTGTTGATTCAAAACCTCTCCTTTCAATGCAAACTTCAATTTATATTGAAAATTAAGCATTAGGTGCATACAGGGATCATGACCTAACTTAATGCTTAAGCTTTTCATCCAGGCCACCCCAGTTTTTAAATTAATCTGAGGAATTATGATCCCCAGGTTGTGATGCAAGAGAGCTATTCCTAAACAGACCCACTACAGGTTCCTTGCTGCTTCTCACATAAAGCCTAAAGAAGAATTCCAGGTATGGATATTTTATACATAGTTACATTGGTCTAACTTGGACCAATGTAACAATGTATATACTATACCTGGCCAATGCCCCTGGAAGACAGAAATCACTGAAATAGACACTACTCCTCCAGGATCTCCACTTGCTTCTGAGTTCCGTAACAGGCATTGTGAACACAGGAGGTCAGCCGATGGGCACTCATTCCACCTTGACCAGTCATTTAAAGCTTTGCATTCAGTCACTGGCCAAGCGGCCGTCCTTCTATGTTCAGAATGCACAGAAGTAGGTAGAGATCACTGGAGAAGTGGTATCTACTTCAGTAGTTTCCATCTTCCAGGGGCATCGGCCAGGCCAAGCTGAACCAACATAGCTATGTATAAAATATTCAAACTTAGAATTTGTTTAAGTGTACTTCTAGGCAGAACCTTTTTTTAGCTTTGAACATAGTGGGGACAAATCCCCACTCTATCCCCCTGAGAAAAATGTGAGGGGAAATCTAAAATTTTTGAGTTGTTCCCAGAATAAAAGGTGGCGAAAAATAGTTCAATGAGAACCACTTTTTTTGGGGACAAGTGCCCAAGAGGAAAACTTTCATCACTTTGGGAGATTTCCTCTAATTTTCTGTTGCATCTCTGGGACAGGAAATCGAGGGAAATTTCTCCAATGATACATAGACAAAACAAAATGGCAGGAGTTATAACCCTCACCTTCTTCATAAAAAGTAAAAATACATTTGGCTATACATACACTTTAATGAAAGGAAATGTCAGTATTAGGATTTTTCTAATAGCCATGACAGTCTAACTCTGTGTTACAGGAAGCAAAGGAAGAGAGGACATAGCACAGAATTCAGAAAGTAAAAGTGACTGATCTCTGGAACATTGCTGCAGGGAATGTCACAAAGCTTAGATTAAGGTGAAAGGATTGAACATTCTGATTTTAACTCAGCTGCAGTATTTGATAAGGTTAGTAGTTCACTGATTGGTTTCACTTGAATTGAGCTTTAGAGATAGGAGTTAGGTAGGAAAACATAGCAAGGTTTGCTAATATTCATACAATATATGTGGTAGATCTGGATAAATATATATATATATATATATATATATATATATATATATATATATATATATACACACACACACACTGCTCAAAAAAATTAAATGAACACTTTGAAAGCACATCAGATCTCAATGGGGAAAAATATCATGCTGGATATCTATACTGATATGGACTGGGTAATGTGTTAGGAACGTAAGGATGCCCCATCATTTGAAGGAAATAAAAATGATCAACCTACAGATGTCTGAATTTAAAGACAAATTAAATGGTGATATTTCACAAGGATTTGGGTCTATTGTTAACAAGAGTAGAAGAGGTAGAGGAGAAAATGGAGACACAAGATTAGCAGAGTATTATTCTGGAGAAGCAGATAGAGGAGGGTACAGAGGATGCTTTCTTTTAAGCTGGAGGATCAAGAGAATTGATGGAGAAGAAACAACCTAAGGGTCTGAGGATTACCAGAAGATGCACACGAGGAGGACCTTAGAGAAAAAATAAGAAGAGTATTTAACCCAATAATAGGTAGAGCAGTCTCAGCCCCGTTGAAGATTGAGAGAGTACATAGGTTAAGGCGACTGCCAGGAATAACAAAAGGCATCCCTAGAGATGTGATCGTCCACTTTCATCATTACGAGGACAGAGCAAGAATATGGAAAAAACTACGGGAGAACCCTGAAATAAGATTCGGATAATCGAACTTGCAGGTCTTTGCAGACATTGCATTTGAGACATTAGTGAGAAGAAGATTGTTGAAACTCTTACTGGAACAGATAAAGGAGAAAAGTGTTCAATATAACTGGGGGTTCCTGGCATGTCTGATCGGATGGAAGGATGGGAAGTCAGCAAGGCTAAGATTCCAGAAGAACCTAGTGACTTTTGTGAAAAACTGGAACTGCAGAATGTGTACATTGAGGGATGGTCAGAGGGGCCGAATAAAAGTGTAAGGCCAAGAAAAGAGAAATGGCAGCCAGTTAACAAAAAGAGAAAATAGAGGGGGGTTGGGAGGAGGGGTGGGGGACGGGGAGATGGGGGGACGGGCGGAGAGAGGGGGGTGGTAAATTGTGTTCATTCTCCCACCCTCCCCTCTTAATAATCCTTTTTTCCCCCACCTCCTCTCTCCCCCCCTTTCCTAGTACTTCTGGGAAGTTACTGGGGAAGTGGTAGATAGAGTGGGTGGGGCGTAAGAGGCTAAATTGGCGATTAGGTCTTAACCCCATGTCGTGAACTGGGGATAAATTCAGGTGCACATGTTCAGAGTTGTACCCCAGAATAGGAATCAGTAGTGAGGGATCCTCACGTCAGATTCCAGGGCAAAGTGTAGGCCAGGGTTTTTTTAGGAATATGATGTGGAAGGGAAGGGAGGGAGGAGTAGTGGGGGGGGAGTAAGTGTGGGAGGGGGGAGTAGGAGGAAGGTTCATGATATTAGTGGTGTATATTCCCTTCCCTTTGAATAAAAATGCAGAATAAAAAAGAAACATTAAATGGGTATAAGCTGGATTAATTTCATGACCTATAATGTAAAAGTTTTAAATTCTCCCACTAAAAGGCATAAGATACATAGAGAAATCCATCAACATTCCATAGATGTAGTGTTCTTACAAGAAACACATTTAACATACAAATCCAACATTAAGCTATACTCAAGGTATTATCCAACCTGATATTATGCAGACTCACCAATAAAGAGGGCTAAGGGAGTAGCGATTGGGTTTTTGAGGAATGCATGTTTTGATGTAGAAAAGAGACTGGTAGACCCAGAAGGTCAGTATTTGTGTGTAAGAGGGAAAATGCAGGGACAAAACTATATATTGGCTAACATATACTGCCCAAATCAAAATCCAGAGGTATTTTTGCAGGGAGTGTTGGGGAAAATTAGGGACTTTAAGAGGGGTAGTCTGATCCTGGCAGATGACTTTAATTTATGATTGGATCCATGAATACGACTTCAAATGCACTGACAGGAGGGGGGAAAAATTAAGATTGTTAAGAAAGATGTTATATCAAAGTCAATTAATAGATACATGGAGGGTGAAACACACCAGGGAAAGAGATTACATCTTCTTCTCTCTAGCACACAGATCGTATTCATGATTGGATTATATTATGATTGAGCATAGACAATTGGAGTCTTTGGTTAAATCTAATATAGAAGCTATGTCTATCTCAGATCACGTACTTGTTACACTGAGACTACAGGTAGGAGGAGATGGGAATAAAAGGGCCATGTGGAGATTAAATGAGAAGCTTATGCAGGAACCCAAAATAAAGAAAAGGTTAAGGGATGAAATAGAGAATTTTTTTCTCCTGAATGAGACTGAAGGAGTATCTATGGCTACTATCTGGGAGGCACATAAGGCTTACATTAGGGGATCTTGATAGCGGCTGGGACCAAAAAAAAAAAGGATCGTGTGAGAAAAATAAAGGAGTTGATGGAGGAGTTATATATATTAGAACAGGAATATGAAAAGAGACAGAATGTAGAGATACATCAGAAGACCATCCTTAAGAGAGAAGAGTGAAAGGACCTGTTGGAGCAAGAGATGAGGAAGATTTTTAATAGGGACTCTAAGGAAAGATACCAGTGGGGGAATAAACCGGGAAAATATCTGATGAAAGGATTGAAGGAAAAGAAATCAATGAACTACATTGAATAAATAAAAGATGATAAAGGAGAATTGGTATATTCCACAACTGATATTGCAAAAACATTCCAGAAATACTATAGTAGGCTGTATGATGTGAACCCCAAGAATCGGCAGGTAACAGAAGAAATAAAGAAAGGGAAAAAAAGGAATATCTAGGAGTAGCAGATTTGCCAAAAGTATCAGAGGAAAAGTTAATATCATTAGAACAAGTAATCTCCCAGGAAAAGATAAGTATAGCCCTGAAATGTACAGCGGGAGGAAAGATTCCAGGACCCAATGGGTATACGGTGGGGTATTATAGGAAGTTTGGAGATTTAGTGATACCTAAACTGGGTCTATATATGAATGCCCTACGGGAAGGAATGGCAATAATAGAAGAATCCCTACAAGAATATAATCCAATCACTCTTAAAGAAGGAAAGGTTTGTTCACAATGCGCCAGTTATAGACCTATAGCACTGTTAAATACAGACACAAAATCTTCAAAAAGTTTTAGCTACTAGATTAAAGGAGTTGATGCTGGAATGGATACACTTAGATCAGGTGGGCTTTGTTCCAGGTAGAAAAGGAAGGGACGATGATTTAGATCACTACTCCTCATACGAAAAGTAAAGAGAGAAAAGTTGCCGGCAACCATCCTGTTGATTGATGCTGAAAAGGCATTTGATAGGGTGGATTGGGGATTTATGATAAATATGCTGGAGGTTTTAGGAATAGGGACTAGGATGATAAAGTGGATAAAGGAGCTTTATAATAATCCATCAGTAGCGGTTAAGGTAAATAGATCCCTTTCAGGGTTTTTTAAAATGTATAATGGCACAAGACAGGGATGTTGTCATTTACCTGATGGGAGACTGAATTGACGAGGTTGGCCTCACTTGTGTCACTAGCCCTGACCCCGCTGAAGTTGGAACAGAGGGAGTCTAGGGACCAGGGGGACATGAGCGCCAGTGGTTGTTGCTTGCGGCTCTTGCAGGTGATGACCTTGGTAGGCAGAGTATCCTCTGATTTGGGCACCATAGAAATAGACCAGGTAGGTTCTGTGGATTGCCACATGTGCAGCAGAGCAAGGTAGGTAGCCAGGACACAGGACTGGAGCAGAGTCAAGGATAGCCGGGGTCATAAACAGTCCGGCAGTGTGGTACAGAATCAGAAGGAGAAGCAAAAGTCAGGAGCAGAGCCAAAGTCAGGAACCAGGAGCAGGAGAGTAATCAGAGTCGGGTCAGGAACAAGCCGGGTCAGCAACAAAGGAATCATACAGAACTAGCAGGACACAGGGGGAGCTGAAGACCAGTCAGAACTGAACCTGAGCAGAGGCACTCCTTAAATGGGCCGTCTGGCGCCAATCTTTGCCATGCATGTGCACGTGCAAGATCGTGCATTCCTGCGCGCATGCGTGCAACCGGCAATTCTCCTGTGGGAATGCCTGTGCGCATGCGCGTTCCCGATCGCGATTCTCCTTGCCGGAAATCCCTTACAGATGTCCACTATCCCGGCTGTTATTTGTTATATCCCTAGAACCTCTACTGGCAACAGTAAGAAAGAGTTTAGATGTTAGCGGAATTAAAATAGGAGATGTAGATCATAAAGTAACAGCATATGCAGATTATATACTGTTTTATATTGTGAACCCCAGATTAATGTTACCCAATCTAATGGGACTGTTAAAACAATATGGTGAGCTCTCAAACCTGAAAATAAACCCCACAAAGTCAGAGATTTTGAATGTTAACATTTCAAAGAAAAAAAAAAAAGCAGGCCCTACAAAAGGACTTTCCATTTATATGGAAGGACAAGGAATTAGGTTACTTGGGAATAAAGTTAACCCCCTCAATAAAATATATATATATCATGCAAATTACATACCAATAATAAATGAAATAAAAGAAGAGCTTAGAAGAATTTCAAGGGGCATGGTCTCTTGGATTGGCTGTATAAATCTGGTTAAGGTGGTGATAATCCCCAAAATTCTCTGTAAATTTCATATGCTCCCTGTTTATATAACAGGGTCCTTGTCTGGGATAATAAAAAAATTAATACTTAACCTCCCTGGCGGTATTACCAAGTGTAGCTCGGGGTACATTTTCAGTACTAAAAGCGGTAACCCCTACACTCAGGATTACCCTGCAGCGTTGCTCTGGGATCCCTCTTGCACTTACCTTGTCCTTTGCTTCTGCAATGTCCCCCCTGCAGCGTCCCCAGCCATCTCCTCCGGCCGATGCTGGCATCCGTCTTCCGGGTTCCAGTCCCTACGAGCATCGAGAAGTATGGGACGTATGGGGGCTGGAACCGGCGGGAAATTCAAAAATTTTAAAAAAGTGACATTCACTCAATACACTAAAATCACATAGTAAAACATTACTGTATCAAAGCATTTCACATACATTTTGTCCCTAGTGCTTTGTCCTGTGCCCTGCCTGCATTTTTACCGTTCTTTCTGCCTGGAAACTGAGAAAAGTCCATGGTGTCCAAAAAGCGTCCCTTTAGGTCAAAAGCGGTTTCACATGGGAAAGATTTGTATTTCTTATGTGATAATGGTGTAAATTTATGGTTTTAAATATTGGAATGGGGAAAAAAAATACTCACTAAAGATATAATTAAAAAAAAAAAAAAAAATACGCAGATTCGCATTGCAGGCTATAGCCAGCAGTGCTGATCGAGCAAGGAAAACCTGGCAGGGCATTTGTACAGAAGTCAGTTGGTAGATCAACTGCTTTACAACCACAGTGGCCATACATGGGCTGAAATTCAGCTGAACCTGCTGAACCAACCAAATTTTGATCCATGAATGGCTGGCTTTATGTAAAGCAGGTAGTTCTAGTTGGGGAGGAGAGGGTGAGAAAAGAAAACAGTACTACTAATGTATAGCAGTATTAGTAATGTTATGACAATTTGAGTTTATGCAGACCTCCAACACTACCTGCAACTCAGATCACAAGTTTCTTCCCTCTATATATTATGCTTAGCTTGTTTAACTTTGCAAGAGTGAAGACCTTTAGCCATACTACTGATGTTAACCACTTCCCGACCAGCCGTTGTATATAAACGGCCGGACGGTGGCAGTGCAGGGTCGGGTGGCCGTCTATAAACGGCCTCCCCACACCCTGCTTGTGCGCGCTCCCTGGGAGCGCGCAGCACCGCAATCCGGTGCCCGCTGTGTCCTCCGGACACAGTGAAACACCGATCGGCGGACGGGACCTCTGTACGAGGTCCCGATCATGTGATCACTGATTGGCCAATCAGTGATCACATGCAAAGTAGTAAGCAAGATGTCACTTCTGACATCATTGCTTACTATGTGTGAAATCTGTGAATGATCACAGAGGTCACATGGTACAAGGCTATTCACAAAAGCCTTGTACCATGTGACAAGCTATGACCAATCACAGCTCACTCAGTTCTTTTCAATGAGTGCAAGAATGCACACAGAGAGAAAGAGAAATGATTGCTTTTATATCCTATATGGGTGTAAAAGCAATCAGTGTAAAAAAAAAAAAAAAAATCTTCATCACCCCTCACAAGTAGTACAGTGTCACCATGGTGACACTGTACTGCTAGGGTGACAGTATGTAAAAAAAAAAATAAATAAATAAAAAATAATAATATAAAAAAATTAAATAAAAATGTAGAAAAAAATGTTTAAAAATTATAATTTTTGCTTATAAACTAATTTGGATTTTTTTTTTTACTAAAAATTTAACGGAATAAATTTTGGCTAAGATTTATGATGAAATATTATTTGCAAAATTTTATAAAAAAAACACTTTTTTTCAAATTTTTTGGACATTTCAGTTACATAGCAAAAAAAATACAAATCCCAGTGGTGAATAAATACCACCAAAATAAAGCTTTATCTATCTCAAAAAAATGGTAAAAAATTCATTTGGGTACAGTGTTGCATGACCGCGCAATTGTCATTCAAAGTGGGATAGCGCTAAAAGCTGAAAATTGCCCTGGTCAGGAAAGGGGTAAAAGTGTCCGGTCTGGAAGTGGTTAAAGACTTAGGAAATGATTTAATAAAATTAAATTAACCAGCAGAGATGAATCATTACAACATGCTTGCATGCCCCAAAAATGTACATGGATGTCTGCCCATATAGATGTCTGCCCAGTTGCAATCCCTGAATCTCTCTAGCTCACTGGTCTCAAACCGGCAGCCATCCAACTGTTGCCAAACTACAAGTCCCATGAGGCCTTGCAAAATTGACAGTTACAAGCATGACTACTAAAGGCAGAGGCATGATGGGACTTGTAGTTTCGCAACAGCTGGAGGACCGCCAGTTTGACATCCCTACATCTAGCTGATCATACACTGATACATTTTTTACATTTGTAGTCCCGGCCGACTTCTTTCTCTAGGTATGCACATGTGCAGTACAATACTTTTTACAAATTAGGGCTTTATACAATCATCTTTAATTATAGCCTTGTGCACTTGATGTAGTTTAATTCCTATACAGTAAAAATGCTAACAGTAAGATAGACCCAAAAACATTATATTAAAAAATATCATTTAATTTCAGTCATGTTACAGCTTAGCTTACATGCGTTCAAACATTGGACCTAATATTTCATAGAAAACCACGTGTTAGAATGTTCTGCAGATACAGTATATGCTGATCGCATGTGCCCACATCTGGAAACACCTAGGAAATTCCATGGCTGTACAATTTGCTTTGCCTCTGATCAGTGTGCTGCATGCATATCCTTTAATAGGTAAAGCCCTTAATCAATGTAACCTGCTTACATTGGGCACTCTTGAAGTCTTTTAAAAAAATCCCTAGACATTATTGTTATTATTATTATACAGGATTTATATAGCGCCAACAGTTTGCTCAGCACTTTACAATATAAAGGGAGACAATACAGCAACAATACAGTTCAATACAAGAGGGATAGGAGGGCCCTGCTCCTTGGAGCTTACAATCTAGGACATATTTATGGTTTAGTAAATACCAAACATTTCCAACCCCAGTGACAGGTCCTCTTTATGTTACCAACTTTCTTAAACAGTTTTATCTCTACTAAATTGTTACTTGAGCTACCAAAACACCAATGATGGAGTGGGGTCATCCAAGAATCTGATATCCACCTCAGAGTCATCTCTTTAATCCTTGTCAGTAATGGTGGAAGACACGTTAGTACCAAACACTTGATATGCTCTTTTGAAGTACAGTAGCATCTATCCCTTTAAGCCCTGATTCACACTGATGCAAATTATCATGCGATTGGAACCTTCAAATCACATGACAAATTGCACCCAATGATCGTCAATGGAACCGTTTTAATCGGTGCAACTCCAACAATTTGAAAAGTAGTTCCTGCACTACTTTTTACAATTTCAGGTGCGACTTGCATAGACATCTGTGCATGAAGTCACACAGATGTCTTTCAAGTCGCTCGTGAAATTGCACTGCCTTCTGACTTTGAAGTCGTGCAACTTCACTAGAAATCACACGATTTCAAAGTCGGATCCAGTGTGATCCAGAGCTAAAGGAACAAGTGCTGCAGGCAGAATTATATATATTTAGAGATAATATTTAAACGTCAGTCTAGTGTGCAGCGTAAATTGCTGTTATCATGAGTTAGAAATAGGAATTCTTCTTTAAAAGACCAGAAGTTAATTTCACTTTTCTAGCAAACTGGATATGACAAGACAGGGCAGAATATAATCGTTCCTCACCTCATTCACACAGACAAGCATTTATAGGACATTTCTTAACATATAAATGAATGTACTGATTTAAACGGTATAATGCGCACTTTACATCCATTCAGTTTGGATGTCATTAGAAAAAATTGAAATTTGTAGATTAGATATTCTAAATGCAATGGAACAGAAATTGATCTAGACGGTATAAAAGTTGTTTATACTTCCTAGATCAATTTCTCCTGTGATTAAATAAAACAAAAGCAGGGGGCCCGTGTGAATGAGGACTGAATTACATTCATTGCCTACGGTGCTGTGTTTTTCTTATATTGAATTGCCTATTGTGCCTAGTAAAAATATTATCCATTAAAAATGGAATGCTGTGTTTCAGCCAAGATTCTGTATGTAGACAACTGTACATGAGTGTAGACAACTGCAGAGCACAGGTTCTCTGACAGTGGTCTGTGTACCACAGGGGTACCTCTGACAGTATCAGAAAGTACTCCTTTTTACTAAAGCAAAATCAACATATCAGATTAGACCGGAGGAAGTCCTTTTAGTTATTAAAAGTGTGTTTGGAACAGAATTAAAGTAAACCTCTGCCGAGGAAAACATGGAGACCGCCATTGCTAATCTCTGAAAACTCTACCTTTCTTGATATTACACTGTCCTTTTGGGTTTTCTGAGTCACTAAAACAGAAAACATATGCAGAAAAACAAGATCAAAGAAAGTCAGAACCCCCAATCTGCATACATTTTCTGGGTGAATTAATAATAGTATTGAAGCCAGATGGTCAGTACAACAACCAGGCAACAATCATAGTAAATCAGAGGTCTGCAATTATAGCTTATATGCTTCAGTCACTAGTTAAAAACATTTTTTATAAGGTTTTCTAGCAAAGAAAGGGATTACTACTTGGCCACCAATAGCTCACTCTGCCACCAATCTATGTGGTCTTCAAGCACCACACTGGCTTTTGCATTGGACATGCTTTTGGGTATGTCAGATGTCTGGTCCCCACTGTGCTCTGAAGTTGCTTCTTCTGGCCCCTTTGTCACTATTGTTTTTGCAGTGATGTAGCAATTAACAGAAAGAACCATCACTTGCAGTGAAGGGACCAGGCATCCAACACTCCTGGAAGTTTTGAATGTTGAAGAATTGCTAGCCAGGGGAGCACTTTAGGACAGCTGAGATGGGCAGTGCTGAGGGGGTAAGTACGTACATGTTTGTGTGCACGAGGCTTTCAAACAAATGTAGTTTTATTAAGTCTAGGTAGTGAATGCATTCGTGCCAAAAAGGTAAATGAGATATTATATTTATATATTATATAATAATTATATATTTCTAGATTGTAAGCTCGAAAGAGCAGGGCCCTCGATCCCCTCATGTTTTGCATTGTATTGGTATTGTTCTGTCACATGTTCTGTCCCCCTTTGTAATGTACAGCGCTGAGTGAACTATTGGCGCTTTATAAATACTGTATAATAATAATAATTATAAGTAAATTCACACTAGTTAGGGCCTGGCCTTTATATAGAGGTATATGCTGCAAGTGGAGTAACACTGCTCTAGACACAACCCAATGGCATTAGCCAAAATGTAAACTTTTCTTGTTGAATACAATAGAATTTGCAAGCTCATTGGAACAAGGCACATAATTAATACTATTACAAAGGTTATTATTTTACTACTCTTTCTTGCAGTCATTCAAAATTTAGTCAAAGCGTGATAATGTTTTAATAATACCTTCATTTTGGTGGAGTGGGTCAGGAAGAAATCACTTAAAGCTAGCCTAAACCCTATACTAAACATAAGACATTGCCACTCCCAGTGGCCTATCAGCAGCTAATAGTGGCCTACCAGCAACTCCAGGCTCCCTATAGCCACAGGTACCCAAGCACAGGACTTTCATGTGGTTTCTAGCAAATTGTAACACCCGGAAAGAGCCAACAAATCCGTGACCCTTCTTAATTACAGATTCTGGGCTTTGACAGCCCCGCATACCTCACCATTGCAGCCGTACAGGGTGTCAGCAGGTGAAGTTAGCCAATATTTGCCGATATTAGGGTTGGGTTAAAACAGTTTATATTTAAAATGAGATATAGGTCAGCTTTAAAGTTAACCTGTGCCCAGGCTTTGGACATTTATGTATTTACACATTTTTAACAAGCAGTAAATTAAATTTAATCTGACCTCTCTAGCTGCAGGTATGATGGAGTAGTTAATCCAAAAAGATCTCTACAGAGACACTGAAGTCTATTACAGTGGGTTTATGAGCAGCTTACAGCCAAACCCTGGGCTCGTCAGTAAACCCCCCTGCCATCCCCTTCATATGCCTTTTCATCGCTGGTGCACTCCCGCAGCCTTAAACAAGTATGGATATACATATATTTTCCTAGGTGTCTGAATTTGGCTTGGTGTCAGTCTCTTGCAGTCCCTGTAAAGCAGGAATGGGTTGTGGAAGGAAAATGAGCCAATCAGTTCATATGATGACACAGAGCATTTTGATAAGAACAGAGAGAAGAGTAACAAGAGTGATGACTCCATCACTGTGCTTCTTCCCCATTTGCTGTCCAGTCACAGGCTGGGGGCAAGTTCAGGAAAGGCTCAGAAAAAATGGGTTGAATGATGCTGGTCATTAGACAAAGGACATCTAATGGTAGAAAAAAGTTACAATGGCAAAACGCTATGGAGTGAAGATGAATATTGCAGTAAAAGCTGTTTTGTATTATTTTATCTTTTACAAGGGACTAGTCAATTTTATCTCGTTATTTTTGGATGCAGTTCTGCTTCAAACCCACAATTTGTTTACATTAGAAGAATGGCGGACTGTAAAGTCTATGTTGTCAGAGGAAGCAAGAGGAGATAATTGAAATTTCAGTGCTTCTGAACTTAGAGGAGGAATTTCTCCACAATGACTGCAGCTACAGAGAACATAGTTTAAAGTTCAGTACTGCTTATTAAGATTTCAGTTAGTGATAGCAGAATAACAGCAGAAACCTTAGAAGTCAAGTGTGGTTTATCAGCTCTTCCAAGATTGGAAGATATCTAATTTCTGTGGTGTTGGATTAAAAAAACACACAGGGGAGCAAAACCCTACTCATTCCACCAAAATTGGACAAATGCATTTCAGGATAAATTGTGCTCTTTACAACATACCCAAATTAGTCAAAAGCTATACTATGATTGGGCAGAAGGTGATAACCTCCTCATATTGTCCTAACAGGAGAGGACCATATGGAGCTTGATAAGATGAAAATAAGAAAACCCTCCGAATCTCGGAGAATGGAACAAATGAACTGTCATCCAACAAATGCTACAAGAATTGAAGGTCCTCTAGCAACACGCATATGGAAGCTCTGATAGCATGGCTGGAAGTGAAACCAAAGCACAAGATTTTTTTTTTTTTCTTTTTTTGTCTAAGCACTTGAATTTATATTTTTTTTGGTTTTGCTTAGGAACTTTTGTTTATATTTTTTTAACTTAATTATTTTTTTTTACCCTACTCAACTTAATATTGGTAGATGCTGTGCAACTGTTTGCTTTGATAACTCTTACTCCTATGTTTTTTAAAACAAAAAGGCACACTGTTGTCCCTCATTTCTATTAACGGTGAACCTCAATGGAAGCCGTGTGTAAACATAGTTTGCTGATCGCAGGATATACTGTAATGAGAAATTTGACCTATTTAACCTTTAAGCAGTCAAATGGGAAACATATCAGATAATGCACTTTGAAAGTTCTTAAAATCATAGCACTTTATTCTATCATATGTAAGAAAAATAATTCTGGGCATGCAGGACCCAACAATCATTCTTATGTTTTATATCATTGTTTATAATGCAATTACACAATGAATTACTGTATGTCTGCTAATCAAACTAAGTGCTGTGCTCTTAAAGAACAAAATTCACTTAAAGCAGTACTTCAGACAAATATAGAAGACACTTAGTACAGTAGCTCAGTATTTATATGTACATCATGATATGTATTTTGTTAAACGCTAGCTGTATAAGTACCTTAATTTCCCCTAATATCTCCTATACAGCAGAGCTTAGAGTGGGAGCAACAACCCAAGCAGTTCAGTGGTGCTGGGCAGTGGTGCTGCTAACAACGAACATGCTGCTAGGAGCAGAAACCAGATTGACATAGAGATGAGCTATTTAGTGTGCTGCTTCTCATTTCACTGCCCATTCACATAGTGGGGGAGAGACAATACCTGTAAGTGTAAGTAAAAATCAGGTCTTCTGTTCTACTAGAGAGGGCTATGCTGTGTTCATCTCAGAACTGGATAGACAGAAATACAAATCCTATGTACTTAATTTGTGTATTTAGAAGTAACTCCTATTTTTCATCTTTCTATTTAGCAGTTTGCCTGGAGTTAAGCTTTTACATATTCATTGTATTAGGAAAAGGACAAACCATTTAAAACAGACATTTATCTTTTTTATGTAAAAAGATTATCTACATGTTCACTTCGAGTTGCACTATATTGTAAATAGTCAGAAGAAAATAATCAGCACAGAATAGAATTTCCTTTCTTCTTATATACATACTTCAGAGTAGAGAACCTGCCAAAAAACTATGGCGGCAATAATGTCCACCTCCTTAGGTGCAGTTCTTATTTATACATTTTAATGTGGTGCCTTTTTCATTTAAAGAGGTTGTAAACATCTGAAGTGAAAAAAGAATGAAGTATAATCTTCTATAGTGTATACCTGCCTTGATCCAAAGCACCTAGTGTGATTTCTGCCTGCTCTATTGTTCCTCTGCTATCTGCAGTCACTTTTAAGATTCTATGCCAATATCAGTCAAACTGGGAGGGACAGCCTCAGAACTATCTGACACACAGCAGGTGATCAACAGAATCAGTTGTGCAAGTTTCCCTATGAGATTGTGTAGGGGGTGGGTCCATCCCTCCACTCAGGTCTCAGATTGCACTCAGCTCTCCTCTCTGTGTTGTGTAGTGTATGACATCAGACCCTCACCCTCTGCTTTCTGAAGCTCAGAAATGCTGAGTAAAATGTGTGCTTTAGGACGCTGTAGAGAAAAGATGGTTTCAGATAAACAGGTACAACTAGGAGGATTTGCTTCACCAATATGTATCAACTGAGTTTAGTCACTTCAATGGGTACATGTAATGGTTTACAACCACTTTAAAAGCAAACCTACATTCTGCCGTTTCCATAAGGTGCATCCTTAATGAGATGAAAAAAAGGAAACACCTGTGAAGCTTCTTGTTTATCCAAGTTATTGTATAGCTAGTAGTAGTCATGTGAGGAGGCTGCTTGCATAAGCTACGAAACACCGTCAACATTACAGAACAAACCCAGCTGAATGTGACTACTACTAGCCATACTGAATACAATGATTGTAAGACATCACAAAAACATAACAAGGCACCTTGCCTTTCTGTTTTACAGCTTAGCAGGTTGATGGACACAGGTGCTAGTGTAATATCCGTAATTTGCTTTGTCAATGCATTTGCCACGCATTCGAAAATGCTGAACACCTTTGTCTGGGAAGAATGAGCCAAAAATGGAGCATGACAATCTACTGGCATTGCTGCAGCTGTTTAACTGCACAATGATCCTATTTACCTTTTGCCTTTGAAGTGACAAAGAGGTTTCTACTAAAATTGGGAAAATCTTCGGGCCTCTAGTACTATATAACAAAATATAATATTTTCTTTAAACTGTGCCCAGACCATGCACACTAAAGTATTTTATATATTGTACATATTCAAAACTGCAGTGAAAGCACTTTAACCGCTTCCCGACCGCCTTATAGCAGAAACACTGCTACAGGGTGGCATGGGTGCGTAAAATCACGTGATTTAAAATTTCCGGGTAGGGGGCGTGTGCGTGGCTGTCAATCACCGGGTTCTGGCTGGTGATTCCTCACCGACGCCCGGCGATTACCGAGGATCTCCGATGGGGAGAACTGTTTTGTTTACTAACAGTTCTCCCCCGTCAGCTCGGGAACACTCCTTTGGATGGCTGTGCACAGCACAGACATCCAAAGCAGTGTGCTTGCAGTGAAGCACACAGACACCGCCCCATAGTAAAACACACCCAGCACACAGTTAACCCTTTGAACGCACCCTCATGTTAACCCCTTCCTGCCTAGTGCCATTAGTACAAAGTCAGTGCTTTTTTTTGCACTGATCACTGTATGGATGTCACAGGGGATGTCAGTGACACCAGATCAGTTCCCCCCAGTGCCAAAATGTCCTCCGTAGTCCTGCAGTCCTGCTATAAGTCGCTGATCGCCACCATAACTAGTAAAAAAAAACAAATCCCAGAATATATATCACTATTTGCAAACGCTATAACTTTCATGTAAACCAATTAATTTACATGCATTGGAATTTTTTTTTAGCAAAGACGTAGCAGAATACATTTTGGCATAATGGTATGCAGAAATTTAATTTTTAAAATTTTTTTACTAGACATGTTTAATAGCAAAAAGTCAAAAGTATTGTTTTTTTCTCAAAATTGTCAGTTTTTTTTTTGCATAGTGCAAAAATAAAAAAACACAGGCGATCAAATACCACCGAAAGAAAGCTCAATTTGTGGGAAAAAAAGGACATACATTTAATTTTGGTGCAGCGTTGCATGACCGCGCTATTGTCAGGTAAAGTAACGCAGCACCGTAACAAAAATGGCCTGGTCACAAAGGGGGGGGGGGTAAATCCTCTGGAGGGCAATCGGTTAAAACAAGGCATCATTTCCCCCTATAACTATAATAATAGCGGAGAAATTTGAAAATGTTGAAAAGCACAGTTCTGCTTTTGTTTGGGTATATATGCAGCCTCTTTACATTAAGGCCCAATTGCGGAGAGGCCACATATATGCGTGCATATGGCGGGCAGAGGGTAATAAAAGCAGATCTTGGTAGCCTGCCAGCCCTCTAATGTAAACAACCAGCAGGTATGTCCAAGCTGTTAAAGCTTGTTTACATGTGTGGTTATTATTGCCAACCTTATGAAAAGTTTTTCACAGGGCGTTTGATAGGCAATGAGAAAGCAATTTAACCCTCAAAATGCCATCCCACTGCATTTTGCATGGTTGCAGGGCATTTCAGGCAGGGCTGGATTTAGGGGGGGGGGGGAGGGCTGGGGTGGGCTAAGGTCCCCCAGATTTTGGTTGTGCCCCCCAAAGTCTACCCTAACCTGCCATTATAATGCTGTAATTAAATACTTTACCACCCTAGTTTGAAACTATACTGCCCTAGCCTAACAATATGCCATCCTTGACTGACATTATACTGATCTCAGGTAGGCATTGTGTGGGGAGGAGGAGCTCCTCTCCCTGTGCCCAGGATGTGTACAGTGTAGAGATGGGAGATGGAGCTGTGCCCCTGTCCTCTGCCCTGCCAGCAGTGACCCCTGTCCTCTGCCCCGCAAGCAGTGACCCCTGTCTTCTGCCATGCCAGAAGTGACCCCTGTCCTCTTCCCCTCCAGCAGTGACCCTTGTCCTTTTCCCCGCCAGCAGTGACCCCTGTCCTCTTCCCCACCAGCAGTGAACCCTGTCCTCTGTCATGCCAGCAGTGACCCCTGTCCTCTTCCCTTCCAGCAGTGACCCCTGTCCTCTTCCCCGCCAGCAGTGACCATTGTCCTCTTCCCCGCCAGCAGTGACTCCTGTCCTCTTCCCCGCCAGCAGTGACCCCTGTCTTCTTCCTCCCCGCCAGCAGTGACCCCTGTCCTCTTCCCCGCCAGCAGTGACTCCTGTCCTCTTCCCTGCCAGCAGTGACCCCTGTCCTCTGCCCTGCTGATATTTTTTACTGCCCCCCCACATCAGACAGGCTAGATCTGGCCCTGATTTCAGGCATGATCTTATTTACTTAAATGGGTCATGTTCAGGATTTTTTTATTAGATGAACTAGATGGCCTTTTTTTGTCTTGTTTTAGCCTGAATAACTATGTAAGTATATGTGCCATTCACTGAATGTGATATGCCATTTAATTTGTGCATGTGTACATTACTGAGCAGCTGTATTTCTGTGTTAGGTGGGCAGTCATGTGATGATAAAATGGTGGTGCAACTACCTACTTTTATCACCCCCTGGCTACCTGTCTGAATGAGCCCTTAGAGACTGACCTTACTTTAAAGTGACATCAAACCTCAATTTTTTTTTTATTAAAATACCAAACATGGTATACTCACCTGCTCTGTGCAATGGTTTTGCACAGAGCAGGCCTAATGCTCTTCTTCTAGGGTCCCTTGCCAGTGCTCTTGGCTCCTCCTCTTTAGTGAGTGCCTTCATGGAAAGGGAGAATGTCACCAGCACATCATGGCTGAAGAAGGGGTCCTGCGAGACTCTGAAACGTTGCCTTGCTGTAACTATGTGATCGTTCATTAACATTTTTGGACCCATATTGGTGATCCTCTGTGTGCTGGTGACATTCTCCCTTGCTGATTCTGTTCGGTTCCAGCCAATGGTCGCTGCAGCACCCACTTATAGACACAGCCAGGAACATGTGCGTTTGGATTGTACACTTGCCTCCATGGAAAGACGCTTTCCATGGGGGGCACCTATTCGAGCTTGCTCCCGAGGCCGCCCGGTCTGCGTCTATTGACATAGAGTGGGCAGCTTGGCCCCGCCCCCACTCTCTCATCAAAGCATTTGATTGACAGCAATGAGAGCCAATGGCATAGAATGCATTAAGGTAAAAAAAAAACCTTAAGGCTTTAGAACCACTTTAAAATCTCTGTTGTGATCTTTGAGGGTTCAAACACATGGCTGTATATTAGGGTATAAGGATGTACATAGTAAAATATAACTTTTGTTGTGGCACCCAAGAGCCACTGCTGCAGCTTAAGTGTGCCCACTGACATACAATACAGAAACATTTGTAAAAAATCTGCATGCACATGTAAATGTCAGAGCCTGCAGTTACACGTGTATAGTTGCACACAACATTTTCTGTAATGCATGTCAATGGGCAAAATTATGCTACAGCTGTGGATCCAGGGTGAAACAAAAACAAGCATGATTTATGCTCTCATGTGTGCTCATGTGCAATTGCCCTGGAAATGAATTATTTCACAGTAAAAGCAGCTACAGAGGAGTGTAAGGATTTGTTTTAGAGCCATTTTTCATGACAAGAATATGTATCTAGATTAATGTCCATAGTCTGGGCACAGCAGCACTTTAACCACCTGAGTACCAGCATGTAATCCCCTCCATTACCAGGCCGTTTTCTTTTTTTTAGCATTGTGATAGTTTTGCAGGCAATTAAATTAATTTTCTATTATTTTGTGAGACAGATAAAGCTTTCTTTTGGTAGTATGTTTTTTTTTTATATTTTGTACTATATAAAAGGAAGAAAACTCAAAAATGTCCCTTACTTTCTGTTATAAAACATAGGAAATAAAAATGCCATGATAGTACAAAAACCTTCCAAATTACCCTGTTTTTGGAAAGCCAACACCACAAGGTGATCTAATATCTGCCATACATTTTTTTGGAAATGATGAAACATGCCGGTTTGAGGCTGTTAATGATGTACTAGAAAAAAAGATGAACTGAGGTGGATTTTCTGTACACTAGCCAAAACTAAAACTAATGGCAATACATACACTTTAATTTTTCATATGGTTCCTCTGGTTAAAGAGTTTTTTCCATCATACACAGTGGAGGGGTCAACCTTTTTGGAATTAAAGTATAACTGGAGGCAAAACTGTTTCTCTATTTGTCTTGGTGATCATTTTTTCTATTTATCCTGATGATCACAAAAAGTGAAAGAAAATCTCAAATTTCAAGTCATCACCAGAACAGAAATAGAAGGTAATTTTTCCAATGGTGACACTAGTTATGTTGACCCTAGTGACTACCAGGTATTTCACTCACGTTAGAGGGATTTTCTCTCACTTCCTGTAGTGGCTTTGGGACAGGAAGTTAAAGGAAATCTCCCCAATGAAACACAAAGTGCAAAAAAGAAAAAACATGACAATGGTTATAACCTTCCTTACTCTATCCAAAAATTCTCGATCCAGCACTGTGCCTGTCTGTAGGTGCTCTCTCCTCTCTCCCTGCCTTCACAGAACAGAGGAAGCAGGTGCTATTGGCTCAGTTGCTATCAAACAAATTTTGTGGGAAGGGAGCAGGGGTGGGGCTGAGCCATGCTGTGTGTGTCTTTGGATGCACACAGTTTGGTTCGGGAGCAAGCCCACAGGCATGCCACCATAGAAAGTGGCTTCCTATGGTAGAACACTAAGAAGAGGAGGAGTCAAGAGCATCGGCGGGGGACCCCAGAAGAGGAGGCTTGTGGTCGCTCTGTTCAATACTTGCACAGAGCAGGTAAGTATAGACCTGTTTGTTCTTTTAATTAAAAAAACAAGACTTTGCAATCACCTTAAAGGAATTTAGGTTGATGCACTCATCAAAATAGATAGTGGAGACCAAAGATGTCAACCAGGTTAACTACTGCTAAATATCCTTTAGGCTGCATGCACAACAGCATTTTTTTAAGCTCCTAGAAGCTATTATCAGCGTATTTGTTTCTGCTCCTAGTAGCTAAATAGTGTTATCTTATGTATCCATGAACACTACTTTAGGCTATTAGCATTTTTTGAGCTTCAGAGTTCCTAACAGCTTTTGCTCTAGTTTTTTTTTCTTGTACAGGTACTGTAAAAACGCTAATAAAATGCTAATGCTCCTAAACGCTCCTAAAACTGTGCTAAGAATGCTACTACCAGCATTTTTCCCAACGGTTTTTGAGCTAAAAAAATTCTAGTGTGCATGGAGCTATATTGTCTTACATTTTGTAAGACAAATCTTCTGCACTGCAATCCCAGTGCTGTCTTTCTGGTATGTACCACCTATGACAACAGCATGTGCCAACAAGGAAATGTGTCACCCACTTCCAGAAATATAGTGATAGAGGTTCCTTAACTCCTTGGCACAAGTGCAAGTAAATATGGGCCTTGGTGCTGAGGGGCCGCATATCTGCATACCCAGTGTAAACAACACATGAGCCAAGAGCATGCACCCTGCACATCTGTGCGCTCCTCGCCCATTTACTGGCACCTCATGGAAAGGTCCCGGTTGCTACAGCAGTCAGGAGCTTTCCTATCATGTGACCGCCGTGACAGCCAATCACAGCATTCATGACCCTAAACCCCGCCGCACCTCCCGGCATCACAAACCCCTTAAAGGGCCTTGAGTTTCCGGTGCCAAGGAATTAATGATATTTGCATTTAGTTTATTCTCTATTATAATTGCCTCTATGGCCACAAATGTTAAAATGTATGCGATCCCAAAACATATTTTTCAGTATGTTTGGCATCATGCCTCACTGTACAGTTTTCTTAAGCAAATTATTTTTTGTGAATGCATTGCAAAGTTTCTTAGATGTAGATCCTGCTGGTAGTACTGTAGTATGCACTCCTTCAACTGGCCATTGTGCTCCTTATCTGGTCTATTAGATAGACAGCCCAAGAGCCAGTGGAAGGAGAACTTATGCCAGGCATGCATGGATCAAAATTTAGCCAGTTCAGCAGGGATCTGCTGGCTGAATGGAAAAAAAAAATACTTATCTATGGACTGCTTTACTGGAGGATAAGAACATTGCTGTTAATTGGTGATAATTGGTAGGGTCTCCAAGCAAGACACTGGATAATTGGTAGGGTCTCCAAGCAAGACAATGGATCCACAAACAACTGTTTGATTAAGACAACAGTATTCAGCGAGACATGAAGCTAAACATACTGAAGAATAGATTAGGGCTTACATACACCCTAATTATGTAGCAGAACTATATTGGACCCATATGCTTCCTAAATCCATTGTATTTGCATACTCTGTTGTAGTTAGTATTACCTTTAGCCGTAGTTAGTTAACGGACTGCGTTCTTTAAATTACTAATCCAGCCCAGAAAATGGCTTCTTCCATCACAGCTTACCAACGTTTATGACAGTTAAAGATATTTTCATTGCTTTACAGTTTTTCATATAATTTAGTGCACATTACAGTTATAGAAGACTAATGATTGTTTGACCGAAAAACATATAAGGAACACACAGAAAAGCACTAGCTCACAAATGTTCACATAACTGATCTTGAAAATCTGAATGTCTTCACTTAAGGTGAAATGGGATCTACCTCTGTGAAATTACTAAACTTTTGCCAAATGACCAGGTTTACAGAAAGCTGAGTCTAGTTAAAGGTACGTATCCAGTGTTTGTACTCTTTGTACTCTTTGAGAAGTTTACAATTGTGTAGTGAAAATGATGGAAAGTAAATGTGACTTCTTTCAACAACTTGTTTAGTCTTGTGTTTCTCTTGTATAGAAGGATCATTTGAGGCACTTAAAATGTGAGCAATAAGCGGGTAAGATAGAAAGTAAAAATACTAGAATTAAGGAATCAATTGCTCTAAACAAAATAAAATATATTCACACTGGCTGTGATTATTAAAGAAAACTATGAGTGTGGTAATTCTAAAAATTCATGAGTGAGAAAAAGGTGAGACTGAAACAGAATAGTGTGTGGTTTTATTCAAGCAAGAACATTGATAGAGTGGAGATACTAAAGGGAATGCTGGTAGAATTCAATAAAATCAAAGAATGGTGATAGAAGGGGAATCTGAGGAAGAATGATGTGTCTGACTGGTTTCAGGACTTGTTCACACTCGTAGCAGCCTTTACTGCTGCTCTGAAATCAATTTGCAGTTACCAGGCAGTAGGGAAACTATATGCCATCTCCTCATTGACTGCCTTAACCATAAAGAGCCTACACCACTGTGCGTGCCACAACCTTGTGCATTACATGCAATTGCAGGCCATTTGTGGCATGGCCCTATTTGCTCAAATGGGTCAACTTCAGAGAATAGGGCCAGACTGGGATAAAAAATAAGCCCAGGCATATTAGACTAAGCAGCCCATACCAGGGGCGGACTGACAAGTTATGAGCCCCGTGTCCCCACCCACACAAAGCCCTACCTACAGGGGGCATTTGAATATCAATTGCAGCATAGCCTGCTGGAAGTTCTTGGCTTCTTCCGTAAAAGCTGCTGGGCACTTCCAAGTGTAAAGATGGCCACCATGCAGCAGCCATCTTTATGATGCAACTAGGAGAGTTTTATGAAAGCAGTGGGCCTGTTGGCATGATTATAAGTTGGGCTCTAAAGTTAGAGAAAGAAGTGCTGTGCATACAGTAAAGAACAGAAATATTTGAACACCCTGCGATTTTGCAAGTTCTCCCACTTAGAAATCATGGAGGGGTCTGAAATTCACATTGTAGGTGCATTCTCACTCTGAGATACAGAAATGTTTTAAAAAAATTCAGGAAATCACATTGTATGATTTTTAAAGAATTTATTTGTCTTGCACTGCTGAACATAAGTATTTGAACACCTAAGAAACAGCAAGAATTCTGGCTTTCAAAGACCTGTTACTGTGCCTTTAAAAAGTCTACCTCTACTCCACTCATTAATCTAACTTAGTAGCACCTGTCTGAGCTCTTTAGATACACCTGTCCACCCCACAGTCAGTCGGACGCCAACTACTACCATGGGCAAGACCAAAGAGCTGATAAAAGATACCAGAGACAAAATTGTGGACCTCCAGAAGGCTGGAAAGGGCTACGGGGCAATTGCCAAGCAGCTTGGTGAAAATAGATCAACTGTTGGAGCAATTGTTAGAAAATAGAAGAGGCTAAAGATGACTGTCAGTCTCCCTCAGACTGGGGCTCCATGCAAGATCTCACCTCATGGGGTATCACTGATGATAAGAAAGGTGAGGAATCAGCCCAGAACTACAAGGGGAGGAGCTGGTCAATGACATGAAGAGAGCTGGGACCACAGTTTCAAAGGTCACTGTCGGTAGAACACTACACCGTCATGGTTTAAAATCATGCATTGAACGGAAGGTTCCCCTGCTCAAGTCATCACATGTCCAGGCCCGTCTGAAGTTTGCCAATGACCATCTGGATGATCCAGAGGAGGCATGGGAGAAAGTCATGTGGTCAGATGAGACCAAAGTAGAACTTTTTGGTCTAAACTTCACTCCTCGTGTTTGGAGGAAAAAGAAGGATGAGTTGCATCCCAAGAACACCATCCTTACTGTGAAGCATGGGGGTGATAACATCATGCTTTGGGGGTACTTTTCTGCGCAGGGGACAGGACGACTGCACTGTATTAAGGAGAGGATGAATGGGGCCATTTATTGTGAGATTTTGAGCAACAACCTCCTTCCCTCAGTCAGAGCATTGAAGATGGGTCGTGGCTGGGTATTCCAACATGACAACGACCCGAAGCACACAGCCAGGATAACCAAGGAGTGGCTCCGTAAGAAACATATCAAGGTTCTGGAGTGGCCTAGCCAGTCTCCAGACCTAAATCCAATAGAACATCTTTGGAGGGAGCTGAAACTCCATGTTTCTCAGTGACAGCCCCGAAACCTGACAGATCTAGAGGAGATCTGTGTGGAGGAGTGGGCCAAAATCCCTGTTGCAGTGTGTGCAAACCTGGTCAAGAACTACAGGAAACGTTTGACCTCTGTAATTGCAAACTAAGGCTTCTGTACCAAATATTACCACGGATTTTCTCAGGGGTTCAAATACTTATGTTCAGCAGTGCAAGACAAATAAATTCTTTAAAAATCATACAATGTGATTTCCTGAATTTTTTTTTTTAATTCTGTCTTTCAGAGTGGGAATGCACCTACAATGTGAATTTCAGACCCCTCCATGATTTCTAAGTGGGAGAACTTGCAAAATCGCAGGGTGTTCAAATACTTCTGTTCCTCACTGTATAATGCGTCACGTCAAGTATTAGGTGTGGTTTTTGGAAGCCGTACATAGCGCCTGCTGGTTACATAATACAGTAAAGATGCCTGATGATTGAAGGGTTGCCTTGTGAGGCTGTTCAGTTTCAACTCAGCTCCTTCCTGACAGGGTTGCCAACCCCCCACAACTTTTTATTTTACACTGAGAAAACATGGAAAATCTACCGACAAAATGCATTTTTAGACAAACTGAAATATGACAGAAACTCCTAATAGAAACTAAGAGGGGTGGAGGGATAGAGGCAGAAGGGAGAGGGGAGTGAGGGAGGAGGGGAAGGAGAGATAGGAATAGTAGGGAGAGAGAGATGGGGAGGTGGGAAAGTAGGAGAGAGATGGAGCAAGGGGAGAGAAGGGGGGGGAGAGAGAGGGGGTAGAGAAAGAGATGGTAAGAGAGAAGAGGAGGGGAGATAAAGAGAGGGGGGTGAGAAAGAGGAGGAGCAATAGAGAGAGGGAGGAGAGCGAGGGGGAGGGGAGGGAGAGAGACAGGATGGAGTGGGGGAGAGGAGGGGGAGGAGGTGAAAGAGAGGGGGTTAGAGAGAGAGGAGGGTGAGTGGGGGTGTGAGGGGGAGATAGAGAGAGAGGGAGAGTGAAGGGGAGGGTTAGAGAAGAGAAGGGCGTGAGATAAGGGGAGAGAGAGGGGGGGCAAAGGCAGTGAGAGAGAGAGAGGGATGAGAGAGAGAGTGGGTGAGAGAGAGGGGATGAGGGTGAGAAAGAGAGGGGGGTAAGAGAGGGAGGGGGTGGGAGAGAAAGGGGTGAGAGGTGGTGTGAGAGAAAATGGGTGGGGGGGAGAGAGAGGGGGTGAGGAGGGTGAGGGGGTTTGAGAGAGAGGGGGAGAGGGTGTGGGGGGGGGTGAGAGTGGGTGATCAGTATTTCTGCTATTCACAATTATGGCCCATCCCACCATTTTATAAATACAGTGCATTCCTTGCTGACACACACAAGTGCCCCCCCCCATTATAATGAGCATACACCCCTCCTTAGGACAAATGACACCTCAGAAAAACTGTCCAACTGGAATCCCGGTAATCAATGAACGTGGATGATAACTCCTGGCCTCTAATAAGGTGTTGGCTGCAGTTGGTTTTCTGAACATTTTGGTGAGGAGCCTGTCGCCTTCAAGTCTAAGTCTAATATTGAAGGAGTTTTGGTTTAACTCTTCCAGAAAGAGATTTAATTCCTCCAATGATCCCCTCCGCATGAGGAAAACATCATCAATGTATCTCAACCAAATCTGAACATGTGCAAGAAACATTGGTGATCTATAGACAACCTGCTCTTCCCAGAAACCCAAGTGCAGACAGGCATAGGCCGGGGCCCATGGTGCCTCCATACTGGTGCCTCTAGTCTGTTGGTAAAAAATATTGTTGAATTGAAAAAAATTGTGTAGCAAAGCAAATTCCAGTAGCTCACTTATAAACTCATTTTGTCCCCCCATATTGGGATATGATTTATCGAGGAAAAAAGAAGCTGATCTTAGTCCACATTCATGTGGAATAGATGTATATAATGACTCAACATCTATTCCAACCAAAATGGACTTCTCATCTATCTTCAGATTTTCAATTTTGGCTAATACATCTTTAGTATCTCTAACATAGGAAGAAAGGTTAGGAACCATATCCTTGAGAAACAGGTCAACATATTTTCCTGTTTTCCCAAGAGGGCCCTGTATAGCAGAGACAATGGGCCTTCCTGGGGGATTTTTCAAATCCTTGTGTATTTTAGGAATAATATAGAAGGTAGGGTAATTGAACTCTTCTATCCTCAGATATTCAAACTCCTTTTTAATGAGAAGGCCAGCCTCTTTGCCCAGCTTCAAAATAGAATTTAGTTTTTTAACCACAATAGGAAAGGGGTTAGCAGTTAATTTACGGTATGTATACGAGTCACCTAATAGGCGCTTCACCTCTTTTACATAATTCTGTTCATTTAAAATGACTACATTCCCACCCTTATCACTTCTTTTAATTATAATATTTTGTACCTCTTTCAATTCTCTAAGGGCCCTTCTCTCCTTTTTAGTGAGATTATCACCTATTGGCATTTTCCACTCAAGATTCTTAAGATCAGTCGCTACTAAGTCTAGGAATGCTGCTATCCTCATGTTAGAACGTATTTTAGGCATTTTAGTTGACCTGATATTTAAATTGACTTTTCTAACATGATGATTATCCTCCTCTAGTTCATCCTCATTGTGGTCATCGCTTTCCTCCATGAGGGATATCAGCCACTTCAACGCTTTACGATCCTCCATGGATGAATCTGAACCCAAATCCTCCAAAGCTTCAGGGTTACTATGTACCAATCTCAAAAATACTTTTCTTAGGAATAAATTGACATCTTTAAATACTTCAAATTCATCCATGGGGGTTACCGGTGAAAAGGACATACCTTTATTCAACAAAGTAATGTGTTCATCTCTGAGTGAAAAATCTGCCAAATTAATTACTTTTTTATCATGTGGATTATTATCAACTACCTTTTCTGACTCCTTGTTCTGCCCTTGTCCTCCTGTTGTTTGTTTTTTAAGGATTCCTCTGCTTTCTTTTTGGTTCCTCTTCCTATTTGGGATTGATTGATCCGGGAAAACTCCCCATCCTGTTGATCTAAAAAAGATACTGATTTATCAAGACTTTCTGAATCACTTTCACTAGACATAGTTTCTCCCATTGATCTAGAATGTGAACGAAAAAATCTTCGTTTAGATCAACTTTTTACTACCTATTTTTATGGTGAGATCAAATATCTCTCCTGTTTCCCAATCCTTAAGATCCCGTCTACACTTAGTTTGTTTGGTAGTTCTAAGAATTTTTTGAACCCTTTCTACTTCCTTCTTAAGTTGTTAATTTTGTTTTTCAAAGCAATCCTGATTTATATAGGGATCTAATCCTTCCACACTTTTTTTGATAGCTAGATCCAATTCTTCCAATTGGAATATTTCTTCTTCAACAATAAGTTTCATACTGCTAACTCCCTGTTCAATGCACAGAGCCTTCCATTTTTCTAGAAATCTTTCATTATGTAAATGTTCTGCTGGAACCACTTTATTTCTCAACCCACGTGGAATAATATTCTGTTTAATGTAAGCCTCTAAAAAGCAAACATCCCATTTTTGATTGAGACGTTTAATAACTAGCTTTTTATGTTCCCTAAATTTTTTCTTAATATCTTCATCCTCAGTTGTTAAACTAGAATTTTCTGATACAAAAGCTCTATGCATTTCCAGTTCAATATCCTCTCCAGGTATAAATGCTATGAATAAAACCTCCCTCTCAGTGTGCACCAGGTATCATAAATATTAAACTCAAACACTGAGGCGATGGGTAACCAATCTTATTGTCGAACCTCTATAAGAGGGAGGAAACGTCAAGAAAGTATCACCTATGGCTCAGATGGTGAGTGAACTGTCACACAGCCAGATGAAAAGGCGTTTATTCGCCACTCTACATATACATCAGCAAGAATATATTGATTGACTGTCCATTTGTCATCAATTTATTGCAGGATGGGGACAATATGATTCACTATCCAGGTGCAAGGCACCAATTATTTATTACAAGAGACGGAGGACCCAGCAGGCTTCATACTATCATCTATATTAAGGTGGTTTATAGTTCGCACGTTGTGGTGAAGAAACCCCGTGAAGCAGGGCCCTGCCATCTTTATCATCTTTATTTCACTAAGAATACCAACAGTGATTCCTTTATGAATAACTCTGCATCTTTACATATGGGCATGTCCACTGTGAATCTGTACATGTTCACCACTCACTCGTGCCCTACATAGGGGCTACATTTCTATCATTTTATCATCCTGTTATCATAGGAGCATCCGAACCTCCCCCCTTTTACATTTCCAATTTTTTCTTTTACAAAGAATTTTATTATAGAATAGATAAGAACAGCGAATCAGTCAAAAACAGATACATTGATCAACAGGAATATAACATACAAGGTATGCGATGCATATTACAGGATACATACTGATGGAGAGACATAAGAAGTGCCGAATCCAGAAAGAGATATAAAAAAGGGGAAGAAAACAATAAGTTGCAAAAATTGGAAACATTTATAGACCAATGAGAATTTCAACTCTAAGGAAAAATTTGCACTATATCAGCATATAGAAAGCGGAGATGATATGGGATGGAACCTCTCTGAATAAAAATGGGCATTCCACACGCAGGGCTCCCGAAGGAGTCCAGCATAAGGATATGGTATTGCTAGCGCGGCACTCAAAGCAATAAGCACAATCAGTACACATGACATTAAAACAGACTAGACAAAAGGAAAGAGAGGAACGAAGAAGAAGGAGACGAACACGAAAACAAAAAGGGCTCCAGCAGAAAAAAAAAGAAAAATAAACTGATAAGTAAATTTTATATCGACAGAAGGGACTGGTCAAATCTCGGTGGTTGGGCTATATCAAGCCAGGGACGCCATGTCTGCAGGCATTTTGTGTGGGAGTCCAACAGTATAGCCGTCAATTTTTCATTGACCATTATGAAGTTCATCCGGCTTTTGACAGCTTCGAAGCTGAGGAGGGGAGTCTTCCAAGCCCTTGCGATCGTCAGCTTGGTAGCCATAAACAGGTGTGATGCCAGCTGCCGTTCGGGACGAAGTAGGCCCACTAATGGTTTAAATAAAAGCGCCTCATATGGGTTGCGCTTAATGTCTGTATGAAACATAGTACGGAGAAGAGCATAAACTCTGATCCACAATCTACAAACCTTAGGACAAATCCACCAAATATGTGCCATAGTACCCACTTGTTGACAGCCCCGAAAACAAGTCGGGGAATATGTTGGGATAAAACGAGCCAGACGAGCAGGCGTGTAATACCATCTGTAAAGGACCTTATAAGCATTTTTTAATATGATAACATTCCTAGAGCATTTAGATAACTTTTGGGTCATGGTCCGCCAATCCTGTTGATCCAGGGTGCCTCCGAGTTCTGACTGCCAACGCTGATGATAAGAATGGACCGGGGGAGTTCTAGAAGAAGTAATAGAAGAGTAAACCAGAGAAATTAAGCCCGGAGCATGGGGTCTATGTCTACAGTGATTTTCAAAGGGTGACAACCTGTAGGGTTCCGAGTGCATCTTGTGGCAGTGCGGCATCCTGCCACGGTGGAAATCATGATGGAGACCCAGGATTCTCAACCATGCAGGTTGAGGGGCTCCAGGCAGATCTCATAATGCAGAGGAAACTGGTTTATCAGTTTCCTCTTTGGTTTGTAAAGCCTGTTTTGGGACCTGTAACCTGGAGATTTCTAAGAGATTTGGGAGGGATGAAATCTCCAATCCTGGGCCCATATTTTGGGAGCAGCCAGCGCGCTGATTGCACAGGTGTGTGCAGGCCTTTTTGTGGAGGCCAGGCCATGATTCTGGGATCCACCCCGGCAGATAGGAGTCAGGAGGGCTCCACCCCGGCAGATAGGAGTCAGGAGGGCTCCACCCCGGCAGATAGGAGTCAGGAGGGCTCCACCCCGGCAGACGGGAGGTCTCTGCCTTGGAGTCAGGTGGAAGCCAGACTAGCTGTGTGCTAGTGCCATATTTTGGGAAGAGTCTGCAGGAGGCAGACTTAAAACTGCGTACAAGCCAGGAGGCTGAATACTGTTAATTTGCTTGATGGTGGATACTAGAGATGAGCGAATTGAACTAGGCGAAGTGGAATTCGTTTCGAATATTAGGAAAATTTCGATTCGAATCCGAAAATAAGCAGACTTCGGATGCGCGAATTTAAATTTTTCCTAAAATGGCGGCGACATGTGCGGCGACGGAGCGGGGATGTCTGGGAAGGCGCGCAGACAAGGTGCGCTGACCCATAATGCATTCATTCATGACATGTGATCGCATTAGCCAATCAGCAGCCAGCCAGCCAGCACTGTGTAATGGTCGAGCTATAAATGGCGGCCATTTTAGAATTATCCATTTGCCTCCAGTCATTCAACAGAGGCAGACCTGGCTGTATTCAGGGAGAGAGTTAGGGACACAGAAACGTTACTTAGGGACACAGAAACGTTAGTTAGGGACACAGAAACGTTACTTAGGGCCACAGAAACGTTACTTAGGGACACAGAAACGTTACTTAGGGACACAGAAACGTTACTTAGGGACACAGAAACGTTACTTAGGGCCACAGAATCGTTACTTAGGGCCACAGAAACGTTACTTAGGGCCACAGAATCGTTACTTAGGGCCACAGAAACGTTACTTAGGGCCACAGAAACGTTACTTAGGGCCACAGAATCGTTACTTAGGGCCACAGAAACGTTACTTAGGGCCACAGAAACGTTACTTAGGGCCACAGAATTGTTACTTAGGGACAGACACAGAATTGTTACTGAGAGACACAGAATTGTTACTGAGGGCCACAGAACTGTTACTTAGGGCCACAGAAACGTTACTTAGGGACACAGAATTGTTACTCAGGGACAGACACAGAATTGTTACTTAGGGACAGACACAGAATTGTTACTGAGGGACACAGAATCGTTACTTAGGGCCACAGAAACGTTACTTAGGGCCACAGAAACGTTACTTAGGGCCACAGAATTGTTACTTAGGGACAGACACAGAATTGTTACTGAGGGACACAGATTTGTTACTGAGGGCCACAGAACCATTACTTAGGGCCACAGAAACGTTACTTAGGGACACAGAATTGTTACTCAGGGACAGACACAGAATTGTTACTGAGGGACACAGAATTGTTACTGAGGGCCACAGAACTGTTACTTAGGGCCACAGAAACGTTACTTAGGGCCACAGAAACGTTACTTAGGGCCACAGAAACGTTACTTAGGGCTACAGAAACGTTACTTAGGGCCACAGAATCGTTACTTAGGGCCACAGAATCGTTACTTAGGGCCACAGAAACGATACTTAGGGCCACAGAATTGTTACTTAGGGACAGACACAGAATTGTTACTGAGGGACACAGAATTGTTACTCAGGGACAGACACAGAATTGTTACTGAGGGATACAGAATTGTTACTGAGGGACACAGAACCGTTACTTAGGGCCACAGAAACGTTACTTAGGGCCACAGAAACGTTACTTAGGGCCACAGAAACGTTACTTAGGGCTACAGAAACATTACTTAGGGCCACAGAATCATTACTTAGGGCCACAGAAACGTTACTTAGGGCCACAGAAACGTTACTTAGTGCCACAGAATTGTTACTTAGGGACAGACACAGAATTGTTACTGAGGGACACAGATTTGTTACTGAGGGCCACAGAACCATTACTTAGGGCCACAGAAACGTTACTTAGGGACACAGAATTGTTACTCAGGGACAGACACAGAATTGTTACTGAGGGACACAGAATTGTTACTGAGGGACACAGAATTGTTACTCAGGGACACAGAATTGTTACTCAGGGACACAGAATTGTTACTGAGGGACACAGAATTGTTACTCAGGGACAGACACAGAATTGTTACTGAGGGACACAGAATTGTTACTGAGGGACACAGAATTGTTACTGAGGGACACAGAATTGTTACTCAGCGACAGACACAGAATTGTTACTCAGGGAAAGACACAGAATTGTTACTGAGGGACACAGAATTGTTACTCAGGGACAGACACAGAATTGTTACTGAGGGACACAGAATTGTTACTGAGGGACACAGAATTGTTACTCAGGGACACAGAATTGTTACTCAGGGACAGACACAGAATTGTTACTGAGGGACACAGAATTGTTACTGAGGGACACAGAATTGTTACTCAGGGACAGACACAGAATTGTTACTCAGGGATAGACACAGAATTGTTACTCAGGGACACAGAATTGTTACTGAGGGACACAGAATTGTTACTGAGGGACACAGATTTGTTACTGAGGACCACAGAACCGTTACTGAGGACCACAGAACCGTTATTTAGGGCCACAGAAACGTTACTTAGGGACACAGAATTGTTACTCAGGGACAGACACAGAATTGTTACTCAGGGACAGACACAGAATTGTTACTGAGGGACACAGAATTGTTACTGAGGGACACAGAATTGTTACTGAGGGACACAGAATTGTTACTCAGGGACACAGAATTGTTACTGAGGGACACAGAATTGTTACTGAGGGACACAGAATTGTTACTCAGGGACAGACACAGAATTGTTACTCAGGGACAGACACAGAACTGTTACTGAGGGACACAGAATTGTTACTGAGGGACACAGAATTGTTACTGAGGGACACAGAATTGTTACTCAGCGACAGACACAGAATTGTTACTCAGGGACAGACACAGAATTGTTACTGAGGGACACAGAATTGTTACTGAGGGACACAGAATTGTTACTCAGCGACAGACACAGAATTGTTACTCAGGGACAGACACAGAATTGTTACTGAGGGACAGACACAGAATTGTTACTGAGGGACACAGAATTGTTACTGAGGGACACAGAATTGTTACTGAGGGACACAGAATTGTTACTCAGGGACAGACACAGAATTGTTTCTGAGGGACACAGAATTGTTACTGAGGGACACAGAATTGTTACTCAGCGACAGACACAGAATTGTTACTCAGGGACAGACACAGAATTGTTACTGAGGGACACAGAATTGTTACTGAGGGACACAGAATTGTTACTCAGCGACAGACACAGAATTGTTACTCAGGGACAGACACAGAATTGTTACTGAGGGACACAGAATTGTTACTCAGGGACACAGAATTGTTACTCAGGGACAAAGAATTGTTACTGAGGGACACAGAATTGTTACTCAGGGACACAGAATTGTTACTCAGGGACAGACACAGAATTGTTACTCAGGGACACAGAATCGTTTAATTAAAGAGTATGTCAGACAACATGCAGAGGAGTGGCAGAGGAGGCAATGTTTTAGGAGCGAGCAGATGTGGCAGCAGAGGAAGGGGTCGAGGCAGCACTAGTCGCAGCCAGAGGCCAGTGCTCCCGGTGTCATCCAGCGGTCGTGTCTCCACCGACAACCCTGCCGTCATCGATTGGTTGGCTCGGTCGTCTTCCTCTTCCCAGGTCACCTCTGACACCTACAGCCAACGGTCGGTGGGTACGTCAGACACAACCATTAGTTGGCATGGCCCGGGAGCAAGCCCACTGAAATCACGTGTCCTCTACCTGCCCCTGTCCTTTGGTGTTCCCTCACCAAGCGAAGTATCGCATGCTGTGGGCTCAGCCCCACTGTACAGTGAGGAAGAGCTAACAGAGGGCGGTCAGGAACGGGGGGAGACATCCGCCTCTTCAGCAGCCAGGCAAAGAAGTAGTGGTGAGGAGAGTGGCTCGGTAGCCAGTCTAGAGACAGGTCTGTCTCCTGACCCACACGCAGCCGAGGGGGCTAGTAGTGAGGCGGAGACCCTAATTGATGATGATGAGGCTGCTAGCACTTGGCAGCCTCGTCGTCATCAGGCTATTGCTTCCGCATCATCAGGAGAAGAGGGTGGCAGCTTGGCAGCGAGCAAAACAGTCGGTGGGTTGCCCAGGAGGCAGCAGGGTCGCAGCAGTGTCAGTGGAGGCAAACGGCCACGGAGTAGAGCACCAGCTCCACTGCAGCCTACCACCACGGCCAGTAGTGGTGCCGGTGTGCACGGAGGAAGCAGCAGTCAGCCAGTGAGGAGTATCGGGGGCAAAGTTTCCTACTCGGCGGTGTGGTAATTTTTGTCAAGCCGCCCGAGGAAGTAAATGTAGCCGTATGTCGACTATGTGGCCAGAAAGTCAAGCGTGGCCAGGGGGCCCATGTTGGGACTACAGCGTTGCGTCAGCATATGCAGCGTCGCCATTTGGTGGCCTGGGAAAACCGTGATAAAGATACGGCGGTTCTGCCTGCCCCAGCCCCCGCTCCATCACCCGCTCCGTTACTTGCTCCGTCACCCGACGTCAATCGCCCTCTATCAGCCAGTCAAGGCTCCAACACCTCTGCTGAGGGGAGTTGTCGCTCGTTGGCATCTTCCGCTCGTTCTGATGCTCCTTCTCCTGCTACTCCTCTTCACGGATTCCGTCAGCAGTCTTTCTTGGAATCCGTTTCCAAGAGACAACAGTTTGCCAGCATGCACCCGACGGTGCAAAAGCTGAACGTCCTCCTGTCCAAGTTGCTGGTGCTGCAGTCCCTCCCTTTCCAAGTGGTGGACTCAGCACCTTTCCGAGAAATGATGGCTTGTGCCGCGCCGCGATGGAGAGTGCCAAGCCGTCATTTCTTCGCCAAAAAGGCAGTGCCAGCCCTGCATTCACATGTAGAAGAGATGGTGGGCCAGTCTTTGAGCATGTCGGTCTCTGCCAAAGTGCACGGCAGCGCCGACGTGTGGAGCTGTAACTACGGTCAGGGACAGTACATGTCATTTACGGCCCACTGGGTGAACGTGGTGCCATCACAGCCGCACCAGCAACTTGGACAGGTCACGCCGCTTTTGCCTCCACGTTTGCACGTCCTTGGTCCGGCAAAGATGTCCGCCTCTACCACCTCTTCTTCCGCCGTGTCCTCAGCCGCCACCCCCGTGCCAAGTCCCATTACCCGACCGGCATATCACATGTGCAGGGCGCAACGGTGTCACGCTGTGCTGCACCTGGTATGCCTTGGCGAACGTAGTCACACAGGGGAGGAACTTCTCAGTGTAATGAACAGAGAAATCGACAGATGGCTGTCTCCGTGCAAACTGAAAATCGGAACCATGTTGACCGACAACGGAAAGAACATGGTGTCTGCTCTGCGTCAAGGAAGGTTGTGCCATGCGCCATGCATGGCTCACGTGTTCAATCTGGTTGTCAAGCGGTTCCTAAAATCCACCATCCCACTGCAAGACATCCTTAAAATGTCACGTAAACTTTGCATGCATTTCAGCCATTCCTACACCGCAAAGCACACCCTCCTTGAGCTGCAGCGGCAGAACGGAATTCCACAGCATCACCTGATCTGCGACGTTGCAACAAGGTGGAATTCAATCCTACACATGTTAGACCGCCTTTACGAACAGCGAAAGGCCATCACCGATTTCCTGATGTTACAAGCGGATAAAGGTACTCCCCTGTGTAACTTCGATGTCAGCCATTGGCAGCTCATGCGTGACACCTGCCGCTTGCTCAGGCCCTTTGAGGAGGCCACGCTATTCGTGAGTCGGCAGGACTATGGGATGAACGACGTCATTCCTCTGTTGCACGTCCTGGAACAAATGCTGTTAACAATGGCTGGTTAGGGTGCGGTAGACGTGGCGCACAGATCTCAACGCCACATGACCCCTGTGGGGGCAGGACAGGAAGAAGAGGAGGAGGTAGAGGAGGACATTTGTGCTCAGGAATTATTGAGTGAAATGGGTGGTTTTTCCACTCAGCGGACAGGAGTGGAGGAGCAGGAGCATCTGGTAGAGGAGGAGGAGGAGGAGACAGAGGACCCAGACGCACCGTGGCAGTATGCTGTGGAGATGGAGGCAGGGAGTCCCTCGCATTCCTTGGCACAAATGGCCCATAGCATGCTCGGTTGCTTGCGTAGCGACAGCCGAATAATAACCATCAGACAGAGGGATGACTTTTGGCTGTCCACCTTGTTGGACCCTCGCTACCGTTCAAAAATGGTGGCCTTTTTCACACCTGCTGAGAGGGAGGCCAAAATAACGTACTATAAAAACCACCTATGTAGTCAGCTGGTCTCTGCCTTTGTGCGCCAACGTCCATCCTCAGACACTGTGGGCCCTGTGCGCTCGCGTTCCGCTGCCATGGCAGCAGGGGAGGGGTGGGGTGGTAGGAGCAGTGGTAGCTCCACCAGCAGCGGCTGCCTCAGTCTGCAGTCGATGATGAGTAGCTTTCTTCACCAGCGCAGTGAGGAAACTACTAACCAGCCGCAGCAGCAGCAGCATCAGGTGGACCT
The DNA here is from genome assembly GCF_062004578.1 of Staurois parvus. Classification (NCBI taxonomy): domain Eukaryota; kingdom Metazoa; phylum Chordata; class Amphibia; order Anura; family Ranidae; genus Staurois; species Staurois parvus. The sequence continues at coordinate 841,937 of NW_028318216.1, forward strand.
GGAGCAGGACCTCAAACAACAGGCTTGGGCCTACTTGGACAGCACCCTGCCAACCGAGGTAGACAATCCCCTTGACTACTGGGCAACGAAACTTGACCTTTGGCCCCAACTAGCTGAATTTGCCCTTGAAAGGCTGTCATGCCCGGCCAGTAGCGTGGCATCGGAGCGCGTGTTTAGTGCGGCAGGAGGTATTGTAACTCCGCGGAGGACACGACTATCCACCCAAAGTGTGGAGAGACTCACGTTTGTGAAAATGAATCAGGCGTGGATTAGTCTGGATTTCAAACCACCAGTTCCTGACACAACTGACTAAATCCGCCATGAATCATGCCCCAAACATGTGCCACTTTCAGGTCTCCTCACACTGCTGGTGTGTTCCATTTTTTGTCATAGGGTGCTGGCAGATTACGGGCCTCCCATTGCTGCTGCCAGGCCCCTAATCTGCCATGGGCCCCAGTACCGCCTCCTCATGCTGCTGCCAGGTCCACAGTCTCTCATGGGTCCCTGTACGGCTTCCCATTGCTGCTGTCTCCATCGCCACACTCTGCCATGTGCCACTTTCAGGTCTCCTCACACTGCTGGTGTGTTCCATTTTTTGTCATAGGGTGCTGGCAGATTACGGGCCTCCCATAGCTGCTGCCAGGCCCCTAATCTGCCATGGGCCCCTGTACCGCCTCCTCATGCTGCTGCCAGGTCCAGAGTCTCTCATGGGTCCCTGTACGGCCTCCCATTGCTGCTGTCTCCATCGCCACACTCTGCCATGTGCCACTTTCAGGTCTCCTCACACACTGCTGGTGTGTTCCATTTTTTGTCATAGGGTGCTGGCAGATTACGGGCCTCCCATTGCTGCTGCCAGGCCCCTAATCTGCCATGGGCCCCAGTACCGCCTCCTCATGCTGCTGCCAGGTCCACAGTCTCTCATGGGTCCCTGTACGGCCTCCCATTGCTGCTGTCTCCATCGCCACACTCTGCCATGTGCCACTTTCAGGTCTCCTCACACTGCTGGTGTGTTCCATTTTTTGTCATAGGGTGCTGGCAGATTACGGGCCTCCCATAGCTGCTGCCAGGCCCCTAATCTGCCATGGGCCCCTGTACCGCCTCCTCATGCTGCTGCCAGGTCCAGAGTCTCTCATGGGTCCCTGTACGGCCTCCCATTGCTGCTGTCTCCATCGCCACACTCTGCCATGTGCCACTTTCAGGTCTCCTCACACACTGTTGGTGTGTTCCATTTTTTGTCATAGGGTGCTGGCAGATTACGGGCCTCCCATTGCTGCTGCCAGGCCCGTAATCTGCCATGGGCCCCCGTACCGACTCCTCATGCTGCTGCCAGGCCCGTAATCTGTCATGGGCCCCTGTTGTCGCTTGTTGGCATATTCCGCTCGTTCAGATGCTCCTTCTCCTGCTACTCCTCTTCACGGATTCCGTCAGCAGTCTTTCTTGGAATCCGTTTCCAAGAGACAACAGTTTGCGAGCACGCACCCGACGGTGCAGAAGCTGAACGTCCTCCTGTCCAAGTTGCTGCTGCCAGGCTCGTAATCTGTCATGCGCCCCTGTATCGCCTCCTCATGCTGCTGCCAGGTCCAGAGTGTGTCATGGGCCCCTGTACCGACTCCTCATGCTGCTGCCAGGCCCGTAATCTGTCATGGGCCCCTGTACCGCCTCCTCATGCTGCTGCCAGGTCCAGAGTGTGTGATGGGTCCCTGTACGGCCTCCCATTGCTGCTGCCAGGCCCGTAATCTGCCATGGGCCCCCGTACCAACTCCTCATGCTGCTGCCAGGCCCGTAATCTGTCATGGGCCCCTGTAGCGCCTCCTCATGCTGCTGCCAGGTCCAGAGTGTGTCATGGGTCCCTGTACGGCCTCCCATTGCTGCTGTCTCCATCGCCACACTCTGCCATGTGCCACTTTCAGGTCTCCTCACACTGCTGGTGGTTTCCATTTTTGTCATAGGGTGCTGTATGGCCTCCCATTGCTGCTGCCTCCACCGCCACACTGTGGCTCCACACTCTGGTTTTGGCCCCGTGACTGCCCAAATGAGTGATGTGTGCGGTGATTCTAAGATCGACGGCACTCATCTGCATGTCATACTGACTGTCAGTATTATTTCTCTTCCCCAGCAGACTCCAAGGGCATTTAAATTAAAGGTACAGTGTTCTGCACTAATATAAAGGCTCTCTGAAGCCTAGAAACACCCTTTTATAAGTTAAATTCGCAGCGAATATATTCGACTCGAATCAAAATTTTTTCACGAATTCGCCGAATCAGTCGAATCGAATTTTTGAATAATTCGCTCATCTCTAGTGGATACCCCTGCGTGGGAAGCATTTTTGTTTATGGAACTTTTTTTCTTTTAAATAAAAGTGGGCAAAAAAGCCCTTAAAGAAGCGAGTTGCTGTGTGCTTTAACAAGAAGAGCTCTACCATTTGAAGCAAGTTCCCACAGTCTGTATTAACGTATTGATGAAGTGGTGGATTTGAAGATAGCCATAATGTTGCCGCAATGGGATATCATGAGAGGAGCGCAGAGTTTCAAAGGTGAGTATTTGAGTGGGAGATAGCATTGAATGTACATTATGGAAGTCATGTGCTTGCCACCAGGGTTATCCCGACCCTGGGGGAATAATGGATTATGTAGCAAACGTAGTAACGGTAGGTGGGCAGAGATGAGGCCAGCGGAATATTTAATAGAATCCCAAAGACGAAGCGTTAGCGTCAGCGTCGGACTAAGGGATGAAGGTCGATGAGTAGAGGGAAGCCACTGCAAAGAAGAGAGTGGTATCGGGTGGGAATCCATCAGGTCTACAGTAGCCCACAAGGGAAAGTGGTGAGATGCATGAAGATGGGCTAAGGGGGCAATATTGGCTGCCAGATAATAAGACTGAAGGTTTGGGACAGATAACCCACCCTCGGTCTTACGAGCAAATAAAATTTGTTTACTAATTCTGGGTCGAGAAGAACCCCAAATGAAAGACAGGAGTTTTCGCTGATGGATACGCAATATGTGTGAGGGAACAGGGACAGGTAGAACTCGAAGCACATACAATAATTTGGGGAGATAAGTCATACGAATCGCATTGATTCTACCGAACCACGAAAGCGGATAATGAGACCAGGAGGACAGAAGCTCTGTCAGTTCATTAAAGATGGCGGGAAAATTAGCCCGGTAAAGTCCTTCATAAGTCGGGGTGAGCTTGATTCCTAAATACCATTGAAAAGGAAACGAATGTTTCAGAGTAGCCAGGTGTGAGGGTAATTGACATAGCCATAGATTTGGCAGGGTTGACAATGAGGCCTGAGAGAGCTGCAAAGGAATCCAGAACCGCAAGTAAATTTGGCAAAGTGACCCCTGGGTTCGTGATCGACAACAATATGTCGTCAGCAAACATAGATAACTTATGCTGAGAACCAACTACATCTATTCTCTTAATATCAGGATGCATACGAATAGCTTCTGCCAAAGGTTCCAAAGCCAAGAAAAATAGTATGGGAGAAAGTGGGCACCCTTGTCTAGTTCCCCTGCCAATCGGGAATGTTGAGGACTCAAAACCATAATATTTGAGTTTTGCTTGAGGGGACGTATATAATGAAGAGATCCAATGTAAAAACGAGGTACCAAATCCAAAACGGTGAAGGACCGACATGAGATAAGGCCAGGACAAAGTGTAAAAGGCCTTGTTGATATCTAGAGATAGGAGCATCATATCAATTTTGCGAACATGAGCCAAATGTTGTAATTGTAAAATGCGTCTGATGGCATCTCCAGCTTGTCTGTGGGGGACGAAACCCACCTGGTCCTTTTTTATCAGACAAGATAGAAAAGAATTCAAACGAGTGACTAAGATCTTGGTGAGAATTTTCATGTCAATGTTAATAAGAGAAATTGGCCTATAGTTCGCCCCAGAGGAATGATCACGGTCCGGTTTTCGGATCATAACCACATTAGCGGTCAAAGAGTCAGGGGAAAAGTGTGAACCTCCCTTCACCGCATTGAACATAGCGGCAAGGTGAGGGGCAAGAACATCAGCCAATTTCTTGTAATATAAAGCCGTATAACCATCTGGGCCTGGGTGTTTGCCCGTCTTCAGGTCCGCAATGCATTGCAGAACTTCCGATATTTGGATATCACGGTCCATCAGGTCCTTATGAGCCTGAGTCAAGGTAGGCAAGGACAGATGGGATAAAAAGTCAGAAATAGACTGAGGGTCAGCTCGTGTAGGATCCTTATAAAGTCTGGCAAGTCGATGCCGGAATTCCTCCAATACCGCTACTGGGTTACTTGTGAGAGCATTCTGACGAGTGTGTAGAGAGATCAGTTTGGGGTGATGTGTAAAAGAGCATAATCTACGTGCTAGCATGGAATCCGGTTTATTTGCTTTACTATACCACTTCTGGCGTGTCCAATGCAAGGAGTGCTCAACCTCATCCGTCAAACAGAGATCCAGTTCCAGGCGGGCCTGATCTAGCAATCTACGGTTCAATGGGGTCGGTACGTGCTTAAATTGGGCAGACGTGGAAGCTAGCTTTGATTCCAACTGACACTGTTTATGTTGTCTATCCCTCCTCCGCCTCAAAGCCATTTGAATAATATGGACCCTAAGAACCGCCTTGTAAGCTTCCCACAACGTCACCGAAGAAGAGACAGATCCCGCGTTTAGCTGAAAGTATTCTTGGGATTTACGCTGTAGTTCCGCCTGAATCTCCTTTAGCGAAAGTAGGGAGTCATTCATAATCCAAGAGGAGTAGGTTGGCTTACAAAGGAGAGATCGACAAACCACACAGTGGGGTCATGATCAGACCATGGAACCGTGAGGATAGAGACTGAGCGTATCAAAGGGAGATGTTTGCGCAATACAAAAGCATGGTCAATTGTAGAGTGAGAATGATGAGGGTGAGAGTAGTAAGTATAGTCTTTCCCCCGGGGGTAGAATTCACGCCATAGATCCACCAGATCATGGGTACTTAACGTACAGGTAAAGGATTTAGCTGAAGCGGAAGAACTAGAATTCTCTGCCGGATATTTATCTAAGGAGGGATTTAATACTAAATTGGAATCTCCTACCATCAAAAGGGTACCCCGTTGATGGACAGCCAGGAGGGAGCAGATATGTGATAGAAAGGGTCCGGGGTTGACATTGGGAGCGTAATAGGTCAGTATTGTGACATCTATACCCTGAATCGTGCCCTGTAATAAAAGATACCTGCCACTGGCGTCAGCAATACGCTTCACACAGACAAATGGGGTTTTGCTATGAAAAGCAACAAGAACTCCCCTTTGTTTAGTAGGACCAGTAGCCTGAAATACCTGAGGGTAGCGCGCATCAAAATATTTTGGGGCGGAAGTAGTTGAGAAATGAGTTTCCTGCAGACAAGCAATATCGACATGACGAGCCCGGAGAAACTTAAATATTTTTACCCATTTTTGCGGGGAGTTCATTCCGTGAACATTCAAAGATAACCAGTTCAACGACATGGCGATCTACATTTCCAATTTTTTCACCCACATTGCCTTGATTGGGTTATGGGTAATTTCATTAATATATGGTGCCTGTTATCAGCCATTATTGCATAGCGCTGTACAGTATTATACCTGACGGTACAATTTTTTGACACACCCCCTGCTGGTGGTGTAACCAATGTGTTGGTGCTGCAAATGCACTAGACAGGTTTCTGGTATTGCTTATGCAGCACATTTATATTAAGACCGGTCTTGATGTTGCTTTTATGTGATTTTAGGTCTGTATGTATTATCTCATACTGAGGTGATGGTGAACCAGGGTATTTACCCTATTGTCTATAATTATTGTGTAATAAAGCATAATTTTTGGGAATTATTCTGAGTATCACATTCTGTCCATGATGTAACCACTTTTTCTGTGAAATTTCTTTTTCACAACCCCTCTTTTTTGTATGCATCTCATGGGGCCCCTTACTAACCCTGACCCGAGTTTCTGAATGGTCAGTCCGCCCCTGGCAACATGCTATGAAACGTGAACTTATCCTTTAAGAGATAACAATTATATGGGTATAACATTGTTTACAACAATTATTCTTTAATTAATGCTCTAACCTCCATAGTGCAGTCGACCTTGTCAGATACTTATCTTCTTCCCCATTTCTATGTGCACAGCCTTTCCTCTAAAAACATCTCTGCTGCATCTTGACATGAGTGTCGTGGTCCCATTATGCACCCTCAGGGAAGTTTTTGGTGAAAGGGCTGTGTGCCGCTGGCAGGGCTGTATAGTGAATATTGCTAAGAATTAGCTGTTGGCAAGTGAGATGAAGCCTTTCCTGGAAGCTGTGAATTTCAGTTTTCTAACATTAGTTCACTAATATGCTGTCACTGAACCGTGTCTGTGTTCTCCAAGTAAGTGGAACTTATTTAAATATTTTATTTTGTGGGTGTAATATTTAATGTAGTCCAAGCTTGACAAATTGGTCTATGCTGCATGGTCATGAATTATATATGTGTTTTTGTTAAGAACAATATTTTTCATCACTGATGTGCATGTACAGTATATACTGTATGTAAAGTGCTGCATAAAGTGCTATAAATTGTCAGCGCTAGATAAATATCAGTAATAATAATTATCAACACTGGTGCAGTATGGGAAGGTAATACCCCAGCTTTGCCCAGCTCCTGGCTGCTCTTGCCTAGCCTTGCTGCATCAATCAGAGAAAATCAGGAAGGTGACCAAGGTTCTGCAAGACTGAAAACTTTTACTTTGACAAAAGAGGAATATTTGTAAGTCTTGAACATGACACTCGCATATAACAAAACTGCAGACATGTTTAAATGTTTGTGTAGCAGAGAAAATGTCTCATATAGCTCAGGGCTTCTACTTGAAATATCAGTGTCTGTACCCAATGCACAGATGCAGCCATGCGTGACATCCATGAATGCCTTCAGCTATCTAGTCCTGCACATGAGATCCATTCCTTTCCAGCCACATTGCCAATGACCTTTATTTCCCACTTACCACTGTGATCATGTGCCCATTATATGTGTTTTAAGGACAGCAACCCCATCTTTAGCAACATATTGGTGCTAAAAGCTACATGGACATCAGTTAAACACTCCATGAAAAGGAAAGGCACTCTAAATAATTTGAACCAACATGAATGACAAGGTCATTGACTAGGAATGAGAACCATAATGTAACAATCACAAGTACTCTCAATGCCCTCCTGAGCCTACTATTGAGCTATGATAAAAGGGTGGAGGAAAAAGAGAGCAAATGCTGTCATTAAATAGCCAGACAAAATCTGTCATTTTTCATAGCAAGTTATGAAATAAAAGCAAGCGCTTTTTTGGTTGTTTTGTCCAGTACCTCCGCTTTTCCTATAAACCGTTTTTTACAAATTATCCACTTACAAATTCAGTTTGTATTTGAAATACAAGAGTGCACCTGGGCAAGTGGAACATTGACAGAGACCCAAAGAACAAAGATAAAGCCTTCAATGTCACACTGAGAAATGCAGAAAAATATATCAAAAATGTATTTCATGTCTGTGCATGAGACTGACAAGTGAATCCCCTTTGGGAATTACAATATAAAAATGGGAACATGAAAGTTGAAACTAGATATTAGATGAAAAAAATGGGATGTGGCCTATTTTTTCTTTTTGGTGGGGGGGGGGGGGCTGCCTAACAACCCACAAATTCATTTTAAATCAAACCTCCATAATGAAAGGGAAGGAGTCTAAAAATGTATATTGTCCTCAGGACAATATTTTGATCAGTCATATAACTTTTATAACACTTTCCTGGTGTCTACATGGCAACATACGTGTCCAGGATCCACCCATATCCCAACTCCCAGGACCAACAAATGTCTAAACTACCAAAGGCCTTTCACCTCCTGAGTGTCCTTCACAAAGGTTTTCGTGTATTGCAGTCAATTGGTCTTCCTACCACATGCTCATGTAGGAACATTGCAGAGTAGACCTAGCTTCACTCACAGCAGTGCAGTTTGGTAGTACAGATTAGACTTCTTCTTTTATTCAGCATTGAATTACCTTGCCATAAACCTTTCTGAGTAGCAAGTTATAGGCAATATGTATGCTGCCATGTAGGTACCATGAAAATGGATAGGTGTTTTTCATACTAACTGTAATTTTCCCTTCCTGGTACCTACCCATCACAGCATTTTCCCTTCCTCATCTTTTGGGCTGTTAATGAAAATGAGGTTCCTTCTGAATAAACATTTACTTATAGATATTAGACATGTGCACGCAAGAAATGCTTAATTTATTTTGTTTCGTTTCGGATGCATTCGCTCTTTGTAGAGTTTTATTTCATCATATTACTTATGTTGGACCGATTGGTTTTTGGAATTCGTTCTGTACCTTCGTCATTCGTTTCGTATATTCGTCGGTCCAAGTGAATTCGAAAAATGTAGTTTTTTCTGGAAGATTGCTATATACAGTGGGGCAAAAAAGTATTTAGTCAGCCACCAATTGTACAAGTTCTCCCACTTAAAAAGATGAGAGAGGCCTGTAATTGGCATCATAGGTAGACCTCAACTATGAGAGACAAAATGAGAAAACAAATCCAGACAATCACATTGGCTGATTTGGAAAGAATTTATTTGCAAATTATGGTGGAAAATAAGTATTTGGTCACCTACAAACAAGCAAGATTTCTGGCTCTCAAAGACCTGTACCTTCTTCTTTAAGAGGATCCTCTGTCCTGCACTCATTACCTGTATCAATGACACCTGTTTGAACTTGTTATCAGTATAAAAGACACCTGTCCACAACCTCAAACAGTCACACTCCAAATTCCACTATGGTGAATACCAAAGAGCTGTCGAAGGACACCAGAAACAAAACTGTAGACCTGCAGCATGCTGGGAAGACTGAATCTGCAATAGGCAAGCAGCTTGGTGTGAACAAATCAACTGTGGGAGCATGAATTAGAAAATGGAAGACATACAAGACCACTGATAATCTCCCTCGATCTGGGGCTCCATGCAAGATCTCACCCCGTGGGGTCAAAATGATCACAAGAACGGTGAGCAAAAATCCCAGGACCATACGGGGGGACCTAGTGAATGACCTGCAGAGAGCTGGGACCAACGTAACAAAGGCTACCATCAGCAACAAACTACGCTGCCAGGGACTCAGATCCTGCAGTGCCAGATGTGTCCCCCTGCTTAAGCCAGTACATGTCCGAGCCCGTCTGAAGTTTGCTAGAGAGCATTTGGATGATCCAGAAGAGGATTGGGAGAATGTCATATGGTCAGATGAAACCAAAATAGAACTGTTTGGTATAAACACAACTCGTCATGTTTGGAGGAGAGAGAATGCTGAGTTGCATCCAAAGAACACCATACCTACTGTGAAGCATGGGGGTGGCAACATCATGGTTTGGGGCTGTTTCTCCACAAAGGGACCAGGACGCCTGATCCATGTACAGGACAGAATGAATGGGGCCATGTATCATGAGATTTTGAGTGCAAACCTCCTTCCATCAGCAAGGGCATTGAAGATGAAACGTGGCTGGGTCTTCCAACATGGCAATGATCCCAAACATACCGCCCGGGCAACAAAGGAGTGGCTTCGTAAGAAGCATTTCAAGGTCCTGGAGTGGCCTAGCCAGTCTCCAGATCTCAACCCTATAGAAAACCTTTGGAGGGAGTTGAAAGTTGAAAGACTTACAGGAAATGTTTGACCTCTGTCATTGCCAACAAAGGATATATAACAAAGTATTGAGATGAACTTTTGATATTGACCAAATACTTATTTTCCACCATAATTTGCAAATAAATTCTTTCCAAATCAGCCAATGTGATTGTCTGAATTTTTTTTCTCATTTTATCTCTCATAGTTGAGGTCTACCTATGATGCCAATTACAGGCCTCTCTCATCTTTTTAAGTGGGAGAACTTGCACAATTGGTGGCTGACTAAATACTTTTTTGCCCCACTGTATATTCAATATATATATAAATTGGAAGGATTCTATATTTTTGGATGCTAGTCCAGCTCACCAAGAGAAATGGCATGAGCTGATTGGAAAATATTGACTGGCGTCATGTGCAAACTAATTATTGAATGGAATGAAATTTTGATTCATTCTTTATCCAAAATATTGAATGAATTTGAAAATTTATTTAATTTCCCCATGGGCCCAGACTGCTATCACCTCATGTGAAATCATCCAAATGAAAAAAAGGCATTTATTAATTTTGTTATAACTTTTTTTTTGGATTCATTGACATTCGTTACTATTTCCATTCGGAGATTCATATACATCTGAATCTCCAAAAATGAAATTTTCATCCAAAAAAACAAATCATAATGAAACAAAACACACATGTCTAATAGATATCTCTGGTAGTGCAGGTTGCTTAGAGCCACCTTTTTCAACCAGGGTGCCCAGGCACCCTGGGGTGCCTTGAGGTTTCTTCAAAGGTACCTTGGCAAAATGCCTAAAAATTGCCCAAAAATTGTATACAAGCCAGCCGGTGGAAAAAGTCTGCCTTTTAGTTACACAAAGCTACAGGTTTTTATTGTGCACGTCTAGCCGCCGGCATCCCTACAACCAATTACATCAGTAGATAAGGAGGATATTGGTCGTCTACACAGCATCCTTGCTTGCTCCTCCCCTGCCCCTTTCCGTCAACACTGGGGTCACATTAGCTGAGTGATGGAGAAAAACTTAGGGAGAAGAGAAACATTGTAATACTAGTCAGTACCAGTGTGCAAAAGTGTATTTGATTTGGAAGAATAAATCACCTCTAATGTTGGGTGTCCTACATGAGTGGATGCTGATGCATTATGTAAAATTATTAGAAGAGTTTTTTGCATTTTAGAATGGGGTGCCCCAAGACTGTCCATAATTTTAGAGGGTGCCTTGAGATTGTCCATAATTTTAAAGGGTGCCTTGACTGAAAGAAGGTTGAGAAACACTGGGGTAGAGGAAGAGTTTAACACCATATGTATGCTGACATGTAGGCACCAGGAAAAGAAAAATATGGTAAGTATGAAAAACAATTTTTCTTTTTCAAAAAAAATTCTGTCACTCTACATAGGGCATTTCATTGCCTTTACTAACATCAATAATGATGAATGCACCACACTGTGACTTAATACAGTATCTTTGCCAATAAAAAACTAGATCAATCAAGACCAGACCATCATTCTCATGTGGTGCAGGGTCGAGACACAGGGTGGGCAGGAGGGGTGGCTGCTTGCATGGAACGTTCCTACGAGCTGATAGGAGTAGTAACAGCAGCTTCGCTTCTCCTGTCAGCTTAGTTCTGGAGGAGTTAAGCCAAATATGGAGAGGAAGAAAGAGCTATGAGGAGGTATGGGTTGTTCTTTCTCTGCACCAGCTTCTCCTCCTGCCACTGCAGCTCTCCTGGATCACGACTGCCGGATTGCCACTATGTAGTGTTTGTTTTCTTACATACCAAAAGTAAAGTAAAACATGTGTGATGAACCACTTTAATTGCCTTTGTTTTAAAGAGCCTACAAGAGTTTGAATTAGGCTTTTAAAGGGACTTACTATCCATAAATAACTAAAAAATATTTTAAGTCAGTTTTAATGGGACGCTCTAAATTTGTCACTTGGGATTTTCCAGACGTAAAAGCAAAATAAGTGATTTACTTACTCAAATGTCCCTGTGGCAAGGCTATGTAGGACAAACCACTAGATACATTAAACTTAGATGAAGAGAGCAAGTGTGCTATGAATAAAATTGTTGCTGATACAAATAAAAACACCTCCACACAGACTCTTCTGAACATTATGTCACAAATCAGAGAACTTCCCCCCAGACAAGTTTTCAGTATGGGAATAAGGTAGCAGCATTGTTACAGGACTGTACAAAGAGGAAAATATTGAATACAAGATAAGATCTGTATAAAAGATAAATGTTCACTTGTTCACTAAATGTTACATAAAACATTACTTTCCAGCTAAATTCATAGAAGCACTGCTCTAAGCTCCAGAATGTGATTATATTATCTGTCAAAAACAAGGCTGGACATACTATGGCCCTTTCAGATGGTTAGGAACTATAAGTTCTGAAAGTGGAACATGTAATTAGTCATCAGCTAAACCAGGGCTGCCCAAAAGTGAGCCCAAGAGCTAAACCTGACCCTCTAGTGTAAAACCTTTGCTGCGACCTTCCTGAGTTTAGGAGGAAATATATTTATTTTATTGAATTTGACACCATAGCAGCTCTTCACCATGTTACTAGATATGACTACTTTATAACTAGGACAACTGGTGATGATTATGTGCTTCTTTGGTCCCCCAAGTACTGTTAAAATGTCCAAAATGTTCAGCTTCACAATCCTAATGAGCATAACATGGGGCAGTGCAGAAAAATTGTTTGTGAAATTGACCTGCATCAGGCTGGGAAGACTGAATCTGCAATAGGCAAGCAGCTTGGTGTGAACAAATCAACTGTGGGAGCATGAATTAGAAAATTGAAGACATACAAGACCACTGATAATCTCCCTCGATCTGGGGCTCCACGCAAGATCTCACCCCGTGGGGTCAAAATGATCACAAGAACGGTGAGCAAAAATCCCAGGACCACACAGGGGGACCTAGTGAATGACCTGCAGAGAGCTGGGACCAACGTAACAAAGGCTACCATCAGTAACACACTACGCCGCCAGGGACTCAGATCCTGCAGTGCCAGACGTGTCCCCCTGCTTAAGCCAGTACATGTCCGGGCCCGTCTGAAGTTTGCTAGAGAGCATTTGGATGATCCAGAAGAGGATTGGGAGAATGTCATATGGTCAGATGAAACCAAAATAGAACTGTTTGGTAGAAACACAACTCGTCGTGTTTGGAGGAGAGAGAATGCTGAGTTGCATCCAAAGAACACCATACCTACTGTGAAGCATGGGGGTGGCAACATCATGCTTTGGGGCTGTTTCTCCGCAAAGGGACCAGGACAACTGATCCATGTACAGGACAGAATGAATGGGGCCATGTATCGTGAGATTTTGAGTGAAAACCTCCTTCCATCAGCAAGGGTATTCTGACTCAGATTGTTGTGATAGCGATTTATCCCTTGTGAGACCTCTCTGCCTAGCCTGTATAAGCAGATATAATCACTGTGGACAATCCTTATCAGATAGCTTGAACTCACCAATACTGTGTTCATCCAGAAGTTGCTTTATTCTGTACATGTGACAACAGGATACAGCAGAATGAATGGTTTCCAGTATTATGCGGTCAAAAGATGATACTTTCTGTAGTGTACTATGCAGAATACATGTGTCCCTGTTACATGTGGTCTGTTAGCTGCCTCCATGACACAGGAAGTGCTGAACTCAAGAAGAAGGGAGGAGCTTCATATACAAAGGAATTGTGTCATAGATCTCAGGGAGGCAATATAAAACAAATGCATTACCAAATAAGACCACTGGATGGCAGCATTACTAACTATAGAAATGTCCATAGGAAATGGTACAAAAAATAAACTATATGAATTCTCATGAACATTAACATAAATATTAACTGTGTAACAGCATACTCCCCGTCTGGCATTGTAAATGTCACTATTTAAACCAGAACGGTAGTTATACAATTGTAAATAAACAACAGCGCAATTTGCTTGATGTCTTGAAGACCTGAAAGACATAAAAAAGAGAACATGCATATAGTGCAACAATTATAACGTAAGGCTTCAAGTTGTATCAAATAAAGTTCAAGACACTTCCTTCTTGAAGTCACAGGTTGGATCCAGCAGCATACGCAAGCAAGTTCATTCTCCAAAGGGCAAGAGCAGAACAAGTTCCGTGATAGGTCTGCTGAAAGTCTTTACAGTCCCTTGTCTTGCAACTTTCACCTCCACCTTGCGTACCTTGCCGTCATCACTAGGAATGCTCTTTACAATGAGTCCCATAGGCCACTCGTTTCTTTCAGCTTGCTGGTCCTTCAGCAGAACGAGATCTCCAACTTTAATGTTAGGGTTCAGGCGTTGCCATTTTCTGCGTCCTTGCAGAGTAGAAATATACTCCATTCTCCAACGATTCCAGAAGCGGTTGGAGAGGTGTTGTACTCGCTTCCACTGGTCATAGCACAGATTTCCTGCTTTAAAGTTTCCAGGTGGAACAGGAACGGACCCAAGCTTCTGGTTAAGTAGAGTAGCTGGGGTAAGGATAGTTGGGGTCTCTGGATCTGTAGAAACTGGAACAAGTGGTCTTCAATTGATTATGGCAGATGCTTCTGAGAAGATGTGAAGCTCTTTTCCCTGACTTGTAGCAAGGGAAGCTGAGGTGTAACAGCGTGGTATACTGATTCCATCTAAGGCATGTAGGGATTGTTTCCAGGACTCCCACTTTGGAAGCTTGTCTGTAGGCAGCGGAGCATCCCAATCTTTAATAGACTCTGAGAAATGTCTAAGTAAGGCTTTACCTTGTATGGTGATGGGAGCCACAAATCCCAATGGATCGTATAAGCTGTTCACCACAGACAGAACACCACGCTTGGTAAATGGTTTGTCTGCAGAGCCGACTTGAAAGCCAAAGGTATCTTTTAATAAGTCCCACCGTAGGCCCAGACTTCTCTGTACAGGTGGCATGTCCATCCCAAGATTTAAATCTTTAAACCCAGTGGCAAGATCGCCAGGTTGAAAGGCTTTCATAACAGCGACACTATTCGAGGCAATCTTGTGTAGTCTGAGGTTAGCCTCGGAAAGCATACCTTGTGTCCTTTGGAGCAGGTCTATGGCTTCTTCGTCTGTAGGTAAAGACTTAAGTCCATCGTCAACATAAAAGTCTCTCTCAACGAAGTGTCGAGCATCCGCACCATACTCCTTTTCTCCATCAAGGGCAGTCCTTCGTAAACCATATGTTGCAACAGCGGGTGAGGGACTATTTCCAAAAACATGTACCTTCATGCGGTATTCAATGATCTCATTGTCCATGTTGTTGTTACGGTGCCACAGAAACCTTAGGAGGTTCCTATGGTCTTCACGTACAATGAAGCAATTAAACATTTGCTCAATATCAGCAGTATGGCAACTGGTTCTCTTCTAAATCTCATAAGTATACCTACAAGGTTGTTGGTTAGATTCGGGCCAGTGAGAGGAACATCGTTCAGGGATACGCCTTGATGCTTGGCACTGGAGTCAAATACTACCCTGTTTTGTTTTGGCTTACGTAGATGATACACTCCAAAGAAAGGCAGGTACCAGCACTCATCGTGTCTTTGAAGTGGTGGCGCTGGTTTGGCGTGATCATTGTCAAAGATCCTTTTCATAAAACCGATGAAATTTTCCTTCATTTCAGGCCTGTTCTTTAGTGTTCGTTGAAGTGAGTTGAATCTGGATAGAGCCTGTTCACGATTGGTTGGGAGTGTGTCCCTTGCAGCACGAAGAGGTAATGGTGCGATCCAGCTGTTAGACTCATCCTGGAAGAATTCTTCGTCCATTATTTTGATGAACACTCTATCTTCGACTGACAAGGCTATTTTGTTGTCATCATTTGTAGTACAAAACACTGTGGTACCTAGGTTGTCATCACAAAGAACAGGAGTAACATCAGGTACTTGGATGATGTCAAGAGGCTTCTCCTTTACTTCATAATGGTGAGGGCACTGTTTGAAGTGGGATGCATGTCCATTTCCCAACATGTAAGTTTTGAAGGAGTGGATCTCAGATGATGTTCTGTCCAGGCATACATCGCCCACTATTACCCAGCCTAGGTCAAGTCTTTGTGCATAAGGGGCATTGTTAGGTCCATCGCATTGGTCGCGTACTTTATGTACTCTGAGAATGTCTCTTCCTAGCAGGACCAAGATTTCAGCACTCTTGTCCATCGCAGGAATCTCATCAGCAAGGTGCCTTAAGTGAGGATGATGATATGCAGCTTCTGGAGTAGGAATCTCTCCTCTTTCATCTGGTATCTGATCACACTCAACTAATGTTGGGAGGGGTATGCCTTCTCCATCCTTGATATGAGAGACCATGAATCCATCAACCCTTCTGCCAAAGGTCTCTACACGACCAGAACAGGTTCTGAGAGTATACGGTGTGGCGTGACCTTCTAAGCCAAAGATCTCAAAGAATTTAGGCT
Source organism: Staurois parvus (assembly GCF_062004578.1). NCBI lineage: Eukaryota > Metazoa > Chordata > Amphibia > Anura > Ranidae > Staurois > Staurois parvus. The sequence continues at coordinate 857,980 of NW_028318216.1, forward strand.
TAACCAGAGATCTGTTGCTCTGTTTTTCTATTATGGCATACATCCTAGCAGCTTCCTCAGGATGATCCCTTGGGTATATCTTGACTAGGCATATCTTGGCACAGCATTTGTGATCCAGTCCCTCTCCACAGACTTCTGTGCATGAAGAAGAAACATTACTTTTGGCTAGAGCATGACTTTGTTGCTCCCCGCCATAATTTGAGACAGGGGTTGAGGTAGGTAGCTTCTGCGGGTTGTCTGGAAGTGGAGTAGGATGCATGGCTGTAACATGTCTGTCGCTACCGCATTCTGTGCACTTGATGACAACTTTACAGTCTTTAGCAAAGTGGTTATAAGAAGCACAGCACTTGTAGCATATTCCAAGTTTCTGGAGAATCTCCCTGCGCTCTTGTAAAGTCTTTGCCCTAAGCCCACAACATTTCTTAAGAGGGTGAGGCTTCCTGTGAATAGGACACTGACGATTAGAGTCTTTATCTCTGGCATCCACAATGCCTTGGTCAGTAGGTGAGGTTGTGGAGGGTGAGATGTCTGTCCTTTTAACAGATATTGCTCTAGTACAGTCTCTACGTTTAGCTGCTGAGTTATCATACCTTGATGATGACGAGGATGAAGCAGGCAAGTTTGGTTCACTGAAGCTGAAGCTGGGATCGTTTCTCGTCCAGGCTTGATTACTAATGAACCTGCAAAAGTATGAGAATGTAGGAAAGGATACGTTATAGTCTCTTTTGTACCTTAAGCCCTGTTGTGCCCATTTCTCTTGCAGGCCGTATGGCAGTTTAGACACCACTGGGTTGACACCATGAGCGGTGTCCAGGAAGCTTAGTCCAGATAGACGTGGGTCTGTCTTTGCCAACTCTAGCTCCATGAGGAGGTCACTTAGATCTTGGAGCTTGCGATAGTCTTTGTTTCCTATTTTTGGGAAGTTTTGCAGTCTCTTGAATAGAGCGCTCTCTATGGCTTCAGAGCTACCATAGGCTTGTTCAAGTCTTGCCCATGCAGCAACAAGACCTGCGTCTGGGTGGTCAACATGTACTGTTCTCAGTCTTTTAACACGATCTGCAGATTCTGGTCCCAGCCACTTTATGAGCAAATCAAGTTCTTCCTTAGTAGTAAGGTTGAGATCAGCAATAGCAGCCTTGAAGGTTGATCTTCAGGCCCTGTAGCTCTCTGGACAGTCGTCAAACCTTGAGAGGCTGGTGTTAATGAGCTCACGGCGAATCATATATCTGGCAAAGTCATTCAAGTCTGATCTCTCACTCTTTGGTGCCAAAGTAACTTGTGGAACCCCTTGGGTGTGAAAGTTCTCTGGTGATGTAGGGTGAGATTTACCAGGGTAAAATGATGTTGCATGAGCGTTTAACTGTGGTGTAGTCTCTAAGGCTTGTGCTGGCTGTGGCTTGAGCTGCGACTTGTCACTGGAAGTCACCTTGTTGTTGGCAGGAGTTGATGTGGTTTGCTGCATAGATGTACTTGTGTTGTAGATTTGAAGAGGCTTAGGCATATGGAGCTGAGAGGTCTCTGTGATGAGAGTCAGAACAGTGTTGTTAGTAGGAGGTACAGGAGATGACTCTGTATCTTCGCAAATGTTATGCTTTAATACGTATTCACTGGTGCGTTCAACTGGATCTTCCAGTTCTGCGGGGATAAGGCAGTCTGAATTAGTACTTTGTCCCATTGCTTGTTCAAGGACTTTCAGCCTTGCTAGGGAAGCTGCTTCCTCCCCTTCCATCTGCAGAATCTTTATTTGGGAATCTGCCTCTGCTTGTTGAGAAGCCATTTGTGCTTGGAGAGCTTTGCTTTTAGCTTCCATCTCTGCTTGCTGAGCTACCTTGCGTGCTTCTATCTCTGCTTGCTGAGCTATCATCTGTGCTTGTTGAGCTATCTTGCATGCTTCTACCTCTGCTTCCTTTCTGGTAAAAGAGCTTTGTGCCTTTTTTGATTCAGCATCAGCACGGGCCTCTATTAGCTTATCGCTTAACGTCGAACTTCTGGAGCGAGAGGATCTAGAAGAAAGTGCAGTGCGCTTGGTTGAGGTGGATCTGTGAGATCTGGTCTCCTGCAGTTGAGTAATGCGGAGTTCTGCTTTAAACTTAGCATTTTGCACTGCAAGATCCCTTTGTTGGTTTAGTGCATCAGTCCTGGTCAGTTCTGCTGAAGAATCCTCTATATTAGAGTCCTGCAAGAAAGCTGAGTATTTTACATACAGCCGCTGGTAGCGTTCATACGCAGCAGATAGACGATTTATAGAGTCTCTTAATTCAGCTGGTTGATCATTAAAGTGTGAGAAAACTGACATGCATTGTGAAGTTCGGTCCCAGAGGTCTGACAGATTAGTGGAGAACTCCTCTCTAGTGGCTTCATAGTTTTCCCTGAGTTTCTGTGTCGGTTTTATTGTACATTTGGGTTTTACGCTCTGTTCGGGAATGTCTGCAGAATCTGCTCCCTGTATGTCTGCTGGTTCAGAGGAATGACGTATCTGCGTTGGTTCAGCCATAAAGGAGTGTTCAGAGCCTTGTCTAGACATTTTTTACTGTTCTGCAAAATTGGTACTGTCTCTTTAAGAAGACGAACAGCAGCTTAGACAGGTGGGGTAACACAGTTCAATGCAGAGAAACAGTATTCAACATTCACATGAAGTGCAGTAAGCTTGTGCGACCATGTGCTTTGCAAGATGGGGGATGGCGCTGAGCTTGATTGCAGATTAGGCACACACATATACACAGCAGGCTGTAAGGATTCTATGTATCTTTTGACTATTCTGACTCAGATTGTTGTGATAGCGATTTATCCCTTGTGAGACCTCTCTGCCTAGCCTGTATAAGCAGATATAATCACTGTGGACAATCCTTATCAGATAGCTTGAACTCACCAATACTGTGTTCATCCAGAAGTTGCTTTATTCTGTACATGTGACAACAGGATACAGCAGAATGAATGGTTTCCAGTATTATGCGGTCAAAAGATGATACTTTCTGTAGCGTACTATGCAGAATACATGTGTCCCTGTTACATGTGGTCTGTTAGCTGCCTCCATGACACAGGAAGTGCTGAACCCAAGAAGAAGGGAGGAGCTTCATATACAAAGGAATTGTGTCATAGATCTCAGGGAGGCAATATAAAACAAATGCATTACCAAATAAGACCACTGGATGGCAGCATTACTAACTATAGAAATGTCCATAGGAAATGGTACAAAAAATAAACTATATGAATTCTCATGAACATTAACATAAATATTAACTGTGTAACAGCATAAAGGGCATTGAAGATGAAACGTGGCTGAGTCTTCCAACATGACAATGATCCCAAACATACCGCCCGGGCAACAAAGGAGTGGCTTCGTAAGCATTTCAAGGTCCTGGAGTGGCCTAGCCAGTCTCCAGATCTCAACCCCATAGAAAACCTTTGGAGGGAGTTGAAAGTCTGTGTTGCCCAGCGACAGCCCCAAAACATCACTGCTCTAGAGGAGATCTGCATGGAGGAATGGGCCAACATACCAGCAACAGTGTGTGCCAACCTTGTGGAGACTTACAGGAAACGTTTGACCTCTGTCATTGCCAACAAAGGATATATAACAAAGTATTGAGATGAACTTTTGATATTAACCAAATACTTATTTTCCACCATAATTTGCAAATAAATTCTTTCCAAATCAGCCAATGTGATTGTCTGGATTTCTTTTTCTCATTTTGTCTCTCATAGTTGATGTCTACCTATGATGCCAATTACAGGCCTCTCTCATCCTTTTAAGTGGGAGAACTTGCACAATTGGTGGCTGACTAAATACGTTTTTGCCCCACTGTACATAATCCCATCCCAAATACACAGTACTGTCACATAACATTTATGCTCATACATAGTGTACATCCAACAGAAGGCATCAAAGAGTGTCTGATCAATGGGATATCAGCCTGCAATATACTGTACCACATTGGTGGGTGAGTCCAGCGTGGTGCAGCGGCAGCAGTTAACAAAACCTGTATTGAAGAAATGGTTCAAAGACATAACCAGCCCAGAGGGAAGGCACTCAGTTGGGAACACTCACAGTTCTATGCAATGATGAAGAATGGAGCAGGTTCTGATGCACCGACAGCATGACTCCAAGGGTGGAATGCAGTTTGGCCAGTCTGAGCCCAATGGGGAGGAATCCTTGGAAAGGCTAGCATGCCCCTCTCCTGTCCCTACACGTCCAGAACTTTTGCCAGCTGCTTTTCACTTTCCCTGACAGACGTGTGAACTGTCCCTACACTGTCCACTCACAAAATGCACGCCAAGCCCAGTAGCCAGGGTCTTCAATAGATTCTGCCAGATCCAAGCTGGCCACCAGAGTCACATGGGACAGTGTGATCCAACCAGATCACTTCTCAGTGATCCAAGAAACCATAGAGGAACAAGTTCCTTTTGACTTTCTCTCCCTTTGCAATGTTGATGTGGTTTGAGTTCCACCTGCAGTGGAGAAAAGAGAATGCACCTGCTTACACGAGTTTCCAGAAAGATGTGGCAGATGCCTCATGAAATTACTAGACCTAGGACAGCGCAGCCAGCCTCAGAACTAAAAGAAGGTAAGTATCCTGGTCAGCTCCTCCCTTTAACAACTTTAACACTACAGAAGAAATTGGTGTTGTGAGATCACAGGGAGGAATCAGTGAGAGCTGCAGGTTGACAAACCCAGAAATGGTATTTTCTCAGTGGACTTTGGGGAACCAGTTTTAGGGATCAGATTGGCATGGGCTCTGGGAAAAGTAAGTTATTATTGGATGTTTAATAGCTGTTTGAACTATTTTTTTCACAACACGGTCAATTTAACATTGGCTGGCAAGAATGAGTCTGTGCAGACTGCATAATGTAAGGCTGAAGCTGGCTTACTCTGCTGTTGTTTCTACCACCTTATTGCCATCATGTGTTCTGCAGTGTTGGGCATGATGTTTGAGTCGAACATAAGTTCAACTTGAATATCAGCCGTTTGTGTGTTTGCCAAACATAGGAATGGTAAGGGCATTCGGCGAGCTGTTCGCCCACCTCACTCCACAATGCACTGCGCCCTGACAGTGCATTGTGATTGGCCAAAGCAATGCACCGAACCAGAGGTCAGATGCAATGTTTTAGCCAATCACAGCACATGATGATGTCACAAGGGCTGTGGTGACCCAGCGCCCTTGTGACACCATCACAGTATTTAAGAACTGTCATCTTGACGCAGCTGTCAGACTTTGAAGCAGCTTTTTTTTTTGGGTCGGTGTTGATGGCGGGCATCGTGATTGATGTTGGATCTACTTCGGGGGACATTGTTTTTATGTTTGTTTGTAATAAAGGACTTGCCAAAGACTGTCTACTATAATTTTTTTTACTACACTTTTTTTTGTGAATGAGTAGTGGTACCATGTACCCCATACTCATTCACATTGGGGGGGGTCTTGGGGCCCCTTTGTTAAAGGGGGCCTCCAGATTCTGAAAAGCCCCTTGCCCGCAGACCCCCACAACCAACAGGGGAAGAGGCTCTTGTATCCATCAACATGGGGACAAGGTGCTTTGGGGGGGAGCTTCCCCCCAAGGGCATGTGGCCTAGTATGGTTGGTATGGCATGTGGCCTGGTGCTCGCTTACCCCCCCCCCCATCCTTTCCTGACCGGGCTGCATACTTGGATAAGGGCCTGGTATGGATTTTGGGAGGGCATCCCCACACCATATTTTAAAAAAGTTTGGTGTGGAGGTTTCCCTCAAAATTCATACCAGACCAGAAGGGCTTGGGGGATCCCATGTGATTTTTTAAAAATCATTTTTAATTGCCGAGCAATGCTGGCAATTCTTTTTGCGTTCTTGGAAGAATGTTTTCACTACTAAAATACCACATGACTTAATAATATAAATTATGCAGTATTTTAGTAGCTGTGTGGTATCTTAGTGAATTGTCCCCCTCTGTTCAAATTTTGCAGTCGAACTTTCGCTAGGTTCGAATGTTTGACTGCTCACCAAACGGGGGGTGTTTGGCCCATCACTAGTTTTCTGAAAGACTGGGACTGGAGTGATTTCCTAGAGCAAGCTGGATTTAGAAGAAAAAAGGATTGAGAATTATGCATTAAATATCCAATTGTGTGCAGTGGTGTTACAAAAAGAGGAACTTATACATGATTGGAAGTTTAATGCAAAACATCTCACTTCAATTTAGTAGCCTTACTCACTGGCACTCACCTGTCCAATGCCAGAATTTCACTGGGCAATAGTATGTGACAATCAAATGGCAGATACGCTTTGTCGTATCGACATCTTGCCAATCATTCCCTATCATAAAAGCCCAAAATGAGTCTCATTTACTAATTTGAATGATTACCTAAATTTGAAAGAAATAGAGTTATTGACATTGACCAGTCAGAAACTTCCTTTGATTATTTTACTGCAGCACAGTATAATGAGTAATCTGATTGGATATTCTAGGACAGGGGTCTCTATATTTTCTAAACAAAGGGCCAGTTTACTGCCCTGCAGACTTTAGGGGGGTCAGATTGTGGCCAGTGGAAGCAGAAAATGTACTGGCATCAGTGGAAGCAAACAATACCTTAAGTAAACCACCTAAATAGTGTCTGAGGTCAGTAGAAGGAAGAATAGAGCCCCGTCATTGGTATTATTTGGGGGATGTGTACCCCATCATTGGTATTAGTTAGAGGAATGGTATGCCATCATTGCTATTAGTTACAGGAATGGTATGGCATCATTGGTATTAGTTAGAGGAATGGTACTCCATCATTGGTATTAGTTAGAGGAATGGTATGCCATCATTGCTATTAGTTAGAGGAATGGTACTCCATCATTGGTATTAGGTAGAGGAATGGTATGCCATCATTGATATTAGTTAGAGGAATGGTACTCCATCATTGGTATTAGTTAGAGGAATGGTATGCCATCATTGGTTTTAGTTAGACGAATGGTATGCCATCATTGCTATTAGTTAGAGGAATGGTACTCCATCATTGGTATTAGTTAGAGGAATGGTACTCCATCATTGCTATTAGTTAGAGGAATGGTACTCCATCATTGGTATCAGTTGGAGGAATAGTGCCTCATCTTTGGTTTTAGTTGTAGAAATAGTGGCCCATCATTGGTAATAGCTGTAGAAATAGTGCCCCATCATTGGTATTAGTTGGAGGAATAGTGCCCTATTATTGGTAGCAATGAGAGGAATGGTGCCCCATCATTAGTGTCAGTGGCAGGAATAGCCGCTCATAAAAATGAGAGGAATAGTTCCCCAAGGGTCGGATAAAGGCAAGCAAGGGGCCACATCTGACCCATGGGCCACAGTTTGGAGACCACTGCTTTAAGTAATACAGTTCTTTCAGACACTGAGATAAATGAGGTCCATAACAGTCATTTTCCCCTTTAACCCATATTCTTTGTGGATACAACAATGACTGGTAATTAAAAAAACTCTAGTGAGAAGTTTAGACAAACATCCCACTTACTTTAAAGTAAAATAATAGAGTACAGTATTTGGAATATTGAGTAAACAGTTATCCTAAACCAAAGAACCAGTAAGGATGAATACAGAAGAAATGGATACATTGAGAAAAGAAAATACCCAGTCAAGGATCATCACAGTTCAGTCCCAAAGGTACTCTAATAGTGACTGATAAATATACATGCTGATAAAATCAGAGCAACATTCCATTTTCAGTGGTAATAGAAGCATTGCTGAATTGGTCACAGATCATTTGATAAGATTGTTATAGCTGTGATAACTGTGAAAAGTACATGAACTGAGCACATCTTATGTAGAGATTACTGGCAACATGGACAGCAAGTACTCAAATAAAAATAGGGGAAAATGTCCAATTGTCTCTAGAATCACATCTCTGTATCACAGAACAACACAGGGGGTAAACCTGGTTTACCTCAAGGTAGAACAATCAACATATTGCAAAATCACACAAAATTGAGTCTGGGGAAAAAAAACATCACAACAATATTGTCTGTCAAAGAAAAACGCCCCAAAAAAATGCAATCTGTCACAGGAAAACACCACACAGAAGACTCACAGAAGAAATCTGTCACAGGGAAAACCTGAAACACGAAACAGAGTCTGTCAGAGAGAGAATGCCTCACATATTACAGACCATAAAGTAATGCCATAAAGAATGGAGTCTGTCACAGGCAAAGCCTTGATACACATTATTTCATGTGTTTTGCAGTGTACATGGTGGTAACGCACATGTGTGGGTGTGAATGGGTCCATATATTTTCCATTTAAGATTAGACTTCAACATATAGTAGTCAAACAGCCACAAAGGAAACACTTGGATTTCAATTGAAATACATTTTTCATGCAGTGAGCTTTGCTGTATCAAATTTAAAAATGTGACTAGATCCTGAAAGCCTGGTAGAACACCACACCAAATATAATTTGTTACAGGTGAGAAAACAGACCGAGTGCAATAAATCATGAGCAGACAGGTTGGTCTGCATCACCCCCCACTACTAAACTTTTATTCTTGTCAATAACTTCATTCATACTTGGAGTGATAAAGCTCCAGAGGAAAATGATGTCATAGCTATGGTGCTCCATCCTCTTTCAGTGATGCAGGCTGGCAAATAGGACTCAGAGCTTTAGCAGGATTGAACCCCGAGTCTACCTACATAAAGAATAATGGAGGAAGCCTACTAAAAATACACCACAAATGCAGGCAGTACCGGGACCATCTAGAGCCCAGGGAGAACATGTCAAATTGCGCTCCCTCAAGATGTATGAGCATTATGTGTCAGCAAAAATCCCCCCCCTCCCAAAAAAATCAAGCACTATTCTGCATGCTTACCTCCTAAGCATAAATTCACCTTCTCCCAGTACAAATCTGCCCCCCCCTACTGAAATCCCCCTTTTCCAGCACATGTCTTTGCCCTATACCCCCCCTCCCAAAAAAAGTTCCCCCTCCTAGCACAAATTTTCTACCCCTCAAATTTCCTCTCCAAGCATGAATCCCCCCCAACTCCAAATCTTCCTCTCCCAGCACAAATTCCGCTCCCCCAATCGCCCATCCTAGTGGTCTCTGCCTGTGCTGCACTGTTATTAGTAGTGTCCGCTATTTTCTCTGTGGACTACAAAACATCTACCCTCTATATTATGGAGATGAAAGGGTGCCATGCGTAGCTGCTGCTCCATTCAGCAAAACTGTTACTTTCATTTAGCCCTACTGTAAGAGACAAATGTTCAGTGCTGATATTGTAGTTCTGTCCATGGTACATTGATCGAAACAGGTTGCTGGTTGTACATCTCTTCCATTCAGAAAAGGCCTTGTGTTCTTTTCACTGAATGCAAGGCTTTCTGTGACTGAAGGATGGGCAGAGGAAGGTTACAATCTCCCCTCCTCCAATCACAGAAAGCCTTGCATTTAGTACAAATAACACACAGCTTTTTCTGAATGGAAGAGATGTACAACCAGCAACATACTATGATCAATGTACTGCAGCCGGAAATACAATTCTCAGCTCAGAACTTAAAGTATTGTGGGGACTGAATGAAAGTAACAGTTTTACCAAACAGGGCAGTAGTGACACATGGAAAACCCATGAGTAGAGGTAATTTATTTTTACACAGAAAATGGATCAAAATTATTTTTACCTGGAGTTCAGCTTTAATTTTTCCTTATTGCTCAGTGTTTGTTAGAAACTATTCTGTTGCTTTTTCTGATTGCACACCTCAATTGTCTTTGTTAGCTCAATTTGACAGCACCAGCTTCCACCAAGGGATCGCATTTGGGAAGGTAGAGGGAAAGGGTGGGTGCACTTACACCCCCAAACCTTGCCACCACATACCTGACAGCTTTGTTTGAGAGTCTTCATTTCCCGTCCTCTACAAAGAAGATAAACAGTTTGCTACATTGGAACTGTGCACTACTGACCTGATTTGATTAGAAAACCCTTGAAACCTTTTAGAAATACATGAAAGGCCACTAGACTTGAAGCTGTAATCATCACTTAACCCAAAGTATCATTATTTTTATTATGGCTGCATACAAATTGGTAATATTGCAGATCAGATGTTTTTCATGCGTGTGATTTATTATGAGGGATGTGTTAAAACATTTACGTATTAGGCTTTTGCACATTAAAGGAAAGCTGTATATCAGTTTCTGGAAGACAAATTAGTCCCCTGTTCCTGAAGCACAGCAAATTTCAGAAACACCAAAATGCCTGTATGTGTTATTTATTTACATGGTGACGACTACATGTATGCTAGGGCCTTAATTGCCTTTCTCGCCAACTTTCCTAGGCCTGAAGACTTGTCATGTTTGATCCTGATCATGAATATTTTATGAGTCAATTTTCCTTATTTTTCTTTTTCTCGAACCTTGAAACCCCTGTTCTGAGCATCTTTGAGAATAATTTTAAGTTGTTTCTCTTACAGTTACCTTTTGAATGTGCAGGGACCCGGCCTCCTGGATTAGTGGATGCTCTCTAATTTAAAGAAATGTATTATTTAAAGGATAACTAGTTCCAGTGCAGATTTTTCAATCCCCTGCCCCTGCAGCCTTTACAGATAAAATAAATGGGAGTCTGTGCCCTATTTCAGGGGTCTCCAAACTTCCTAAAAAAAGAGCCATTTTTCAGTATTTCAGATTTTATGGGGACCAGCCTGCGACCAGTGGGAGTTGATAATGCCCTAGCATCAGTGGGGGTAAACAATGTATCAGGTTTGAGATGATAGACGTACGATTTGGTTCGTTCAGATTAGTTTTTCAGATGAAAATGTCATTTTTGGAGATTGGGATACATCCAAATTTCTGAATGAACAAATGGCAATGAATCTGAAAAAAGTTATAATGAAAAAATTGCATATACATTTATTCATTTGTTTAATTCGAATTACCTCATTTTTAAATTAATTGAGAACAGCTGTGGTTGTTAAGGAGCTGGCGGCCGCCATGTCCTTAACAACCATGACTCCTCTGCTGTAAGCGGGATTCCCCCATCAGCAGAAGATAAACAAAACAAGTGTCAATTAAATAAAAAAAAACAAAACATGGCATTCCCCCCAATCGATACCATGTCCATCGGGTCTCGTATAGATTTTGGGTGGAACCCCATGCCAACATTTTTCTAAATAATGGCATGGGGTCCCCCCAAAATACATACTAGAACCTGAGGTCTGGTATGGTTTTTAAGGGGAATCCCAATTTGTTTTTAATAAAACGTTGTGGGGTTGCCCACAAAATCCATATCAGACTTTTATTGAATCCTGCAGCCAGCAAGCCAGGAAAAGGGGGGGGTGAGCGAGTAGCCCCCCTCCTGAACCATATCAAACTACATGCCCTCAACATGGGGGAGTGCTTTCTCCCCAAAGTACCTTGACCCCATGTTGACGGGGACAATGGCCTCTCCCCCACAACCCTGGACGGTGGTTGTGAGGGTCTGCAGGCGGGTGGCTTATCAGAATCTGTAAGCTCCCTTTAACAAGGGGGCCCCAAGATCCCAGCCCCCCCCAAGTTAATGGGACATTTATTTGTTTGGGGGTGTAAAGGACTTGTCAAAAACTGTGTTTTTTGTTTTTTTTTTACTTTGCACACTTTTTCTGGTGAATGAGTAGGGGTCATATGTACCCCATACTCATTCACATAGAGGGGAGTCGGGAACTGGGGTCCCCTTTGTTAAAGTACCCCCCCCATGTTGAGGGCATGTGGCCTGGTATAGTTCAGGAAGGGGGGTGCTCACTTGTCCACCCCCTTACTGACCTGTAGGGCTGCACTTCTTTTGTTTACATGCTGCTGTAAGTGGGGAATCCCATTGACAGCAGGTGAGTCATGGTCCTCAAGGACGCCGCGGCCGCTACCTCCTTAACAACCACAGCTATTGACAATGACTTTGGATACATCCACAGTTATACCGGGTGGTTTAGAAAACTTTTCGAATCCACCCAGTATAACAAATAAATTAAATGAATCCTGAACAAACTAAATGAATCCTGAAAATTAACCGGACTGACACAACAAAAAAATGAATAAATGAAAATATCAACCTAACAAATGCATCCAAAGCAAAACTAAACTACATTTTCTGCTGTGTATATGTCTACTTGATGGTCAGTGGGGGTAAAAAAATTACATTGCAACTGTGGTCAGTAGGAGGAATAGTGTCCCATCGCTGGTGTCAGTGAGAGGATTAGTGCCTTGTCATTGGTATTAGTGTGAGGAATAGTGCCCCATCTTAACGTCAATGGAAGGAATAGTGCCCCATCATAAGTGTCAATGGGAGGAATAGTGCCTCACCATTGTTGCCAGTGGAACGATTAATGCACCTTCATTAGTGTCAGTGAAGGAATAGTGTTCCATCGTTTATATTAGTCGGAGGAATCATGCCCCACTGTTGGTGTCCGTAAAAGGAATAGTGTCCTGACATTGGTGTCAGTAGGTGGAATAGTGTCTAGTATCAGTGGAAATAATATTTCCCCAAGACCCAAATAAAAGCAAGCAAAGGGCCACATCTGGCCTGTGGGCCCTAGTTTAGAGACACTACTCTGAAGACATGAGTGGGTTCCCTGTAAGATTTCAACTATGTATATACTGCTGTGCTACTCTTGAGATCTAGTGGAGGGAGCTCTGGAGGACACAGGAGACAGGCTGCCTGCTAAGACTAAACTAGAGTAAGTCTCCTGTCTTTCCCAGGGCTTCATCCATTGCTTCCAGAGCAGATTTTCCCTCTGCTCTGCATCTATCAAATATGGTCCCATACAGTTCTCATTTTTGTATGTTCTTTGTGTGCTTGCATGGGTTTCCTCTGGGTATTTCAGCTCCCTCCCTCACTCCAAAGACATGCTTGTAGGGTGTTTGGCTCCTGACTAAATTGGCCCTAGTAGGTGTGTACAAATTGGCTGTTGGTTATCACATCCTGCATGCCGGCCCCAATCCTGTGGACACAGGGAGGGTTGAGGAAAGACTTGGCAACCAACCACATAAAAATGAGAAGATGCATTATCTTTATACATAATTTATTGATAAAATCTGAGTAATATATTCTCACAAACCAATCTGTGTACAAGCTCATCAATGTAAATCCATGAACATTACTACTGCACAGGATTCCAATCACAAGAAGCAGCCATCCAGGTCAAGAATACTGACCCATTTCAAGGGGAAACCCTTCTTCAGAGCTCAGATAGAGTTGAATGAAAATCACACACAGTTCTTGTATAGGCAGCTAATGTCAAGGCATATTCCACCTTCTTCAAAAAATGAATAAATGGACCCATAGTGGCAGATGGGACTCTCTCCATTCAGAGATGTCTGACAGATGACACTTGTTAAATGAAGCATGCTGAAATTCAATGAAGTGTGGGGGTGGGGAATTTGGGGGTGGGAGCTGGGGAATCTTACCTTGTTACCCTCTATATATGGGGGTAACATGAAACATGCTGCAAAAGGCGAACCTAAGCTGACCATACATGGATTGAGATTTGGCTGATTCAACAGGGACAGGACACATTTTGATCTTTGTGTAGCCTTTCTTTTCAACAGAAGCTGTCAGCGTGAAGAAAGTACTGTCGATAACTGGCAAGTGTGAAAGAGGACTTCAGTGCAGCCCCAAGGGGATATCAGTGCAGCCCCAAGGGGACATCAGTGCAGCCCCAACAGTGTCCATCAGTGCCCATTGGTACCTTATATCAGTGCAGCCTCATCAGTGCCTCCTCGTCAGTGCCCATCAGTGCTGCTTATCAGTGCAGCCTCATCAGTGAAGCCTATCAGTGCTCATCAGTGCTGCATATCAGTGACACATCAGTGCAGCCTCATCAGTGAAGCCTATCAGTGCTCATCAGTGCTGCATATCAGGGACACATCAGTGCAGCCTCATCAGCGCACATCAGTGAAGATGAAAAAATTACCTGTTTGCAACATTTGGTGATTAAATACCACCAAAAGAAAGATCTGTCTCCAAAAAATTATAATTTAATTTGGGTACAGTGTTTCATGACCGTGCAATTGTCATTTAAATTGCGACAGCACTGAAAGCTGAAAATTGGCCTGGTCAGGAAGGGGGTAAAAGTGCCCAGTAGGAACGTGGTTAAAGTGCAGGGGTTTTTTTTTGACAGACACATTCTACTATATCTACTGTATTAGTATTACATGAATCTAAGATAAAAGAACGCAGTGAAACTTAACAATTACCAGACATAAGCTGAGCTGAAGTCTGGCATGCATAATTATTTTAAAGGAGTTTGTATACAATTGACAAGACATAAATGCACCTAAAATATACACCTACAAACAATAAATACAGATTTGATGAAATAAACAAATCTACTGGGCTCCCACTAATAGTAATTGATGTTAACATCATTATCAGCTCCTGACAGACTTGTTAATTTTAACACTTCTGTGTGGACATTATTGTAGCTCTACCCCCACAGGAGCCGCTTTATAATGCTTGTCCCCAATGGTTGCACTGCCCTTGCAAGCCTCCTGACACAGCTGACACTCTGGGTTCAGACATATTTCAACACTATAGAATAATAATGCAAGAGACACAATTCTTTAGTAACACCTCTACATTTAATTTGTTCAAAAGAGTATGTTACGTGAATAATAATTTAGGATATACAAAACCAGTTAACACATAAAAGCAAAACACTGTTAAAATAGAAATAAACAATTAGCAACGTTTAGCAGATTATATCATCATGAGTACTACACTTCAACCATTTAATTGCAATACCAACAGCAGGAGGGGGAAGAAAAGTCTTGTTGACTTATCAGCTCCCTCCGGACCACTTGCACTGCAAAAGGAAATGCAGAGAAATATGTAAACGTATACTCTACTATGAATAGATATACAGTCAGGTCCATAAATATTGGGACATGGACACAATTCTAACATTTTTGGCTCTATACACCACCACAATGGATTTGAAATGAAACAAACAAGATGTGCTTTAACTGCAGACTGTCTGCTTTAATTTGAGGGTATTTACATCCAAAGCAGTGAACAGTGTAGGAATTACAACAGTTTGCATATGTGTCTCCCACTTGTTAAGGGACCAAAAGTAATGGGACAGAATAATAATCATAAATCAAACTTTCACTTTTTAATACTTGGTTGCAAATCCTTTGCAGTCAATTACAGCCTGAAGTCTGGAATGCATAGACATCACCAGACGCTGGTTTCATCCCTGGTGATGCTCTGCCAGGCCTCTACTGCAACTGTCTTCCGTTCCTGCTTGTTCTTGGGGCATTTTCCCTTCAGTTTTGTCTTCAGCAAGTGAAATGCATGCTCAATCGGATTCAGGTCAGGTGATTGACTTGGCCATTGCATAACATTCCACTTCTTTCCCTTAAAAAACTCTTTGGTTGCTTTTGCAGTATGCTTTGGGTCATTGTCCATCTGCACTGTGAAGCGGCGTCCAATGAGTTGTGAAGCATTTGGCTGAATATGAGCAGATAATATTGCCCGAAACACTTCAGAATTCATCCTGCTGCTTTTGTCCGCAGTCACATCATCAATAAATACAAGAGAACCAGTTCCATTGGCAGCCATACATGCCCACGCCATGACACTACCACCACCATGCTTCACTGATAAGGTGGTATGCTTAGGATCATGAGCAGTTCCTTTCCTTCTCCATACTCTTCTCTTCCCATCACTCTGGTACAAGTTGATCTCGGTCTCATCTGTCCATAGGATGTTGTTCCACAACTGTGAAGGCTTTTTTAGATGTCGTTTGGCAAACTCTAATCTGGCCTTCCTGTTTTTGAGGCTCACCAATGGTTTACATCTTGTGGTGAACCCTCTGTATTCACTCTGGTGAAGTCTTCTCTTGATTGTTGACTTTGACACACATACACCTACCTCCTGGAGAGTGTTCTTGATCTGGCCAACTGTTGTGAAGGGTGTTTTCTTCACCAGGGAAAGAATTCTTCGGTCATCCACCACATTTGTTGTCCATGGTCTTCCAGGTCTTTTTGGTGTTGCTGAGCTCACCGGTGCGTTCCTTCTTTTTAAGAATGTTCCAAACAGTTGTTTTGGCCACGCCTAATGTTTTTGCTATCTCTCTGATGGGTTTGTTTTGTTTTTTCAGCCTAATAATGGCTTGCTTCACTGATAGTGACAGCTCTTTGGATCTCATTTTGAGAGTTGACAGCAACAGATTCTAAATGCAAATAGCACACTTGAAATGAACTCTGGACCTTTTATCTGCTCATTGTAATTGGGATAATGAGGGAATAACACACAACTGGCCATGGAACAGCTGAGAAGCCAATTGTCCCATTACTTTTGGTCCCTTAACAAGTTGGAGGCACATATGCAAACTGTTGTAATTCCAACACCATTCACCTGATTTGGATGTAAATACCCTCAAATTAAAGCTGACAGTCTGCAGTTGTTTGTTTCATTTCAAATCCATTGTGGTGGTGTATAGAGCCAAAAATGTTAGAATTGTGTCGATGTCCCAATATTTATGGACCTGACTGTAAGTACCCCAAACTGAATAGCAATGGCTTTAAAAGAGAAGAGGTCCCTTTAACTAGTGATTTCAACTTGGGTCCTGTGATTTTAACGTTCCTGATATGGGGGTATCTGTTGTCTTCTGCTAGTAATAGTGGGGGCCCATAAACATTAGTGAATATTGGTAATTCAATTAAATTAAACTGATAGAGTGTGGTACTGCTCAAAGCAAAGATCCTCTGATACTGTGGTGTAAAGGTGCATGCAGTGTCTCTAGAGTGATGACAGAAAGAGGTTGGGCATCCACCCACTCCAATCCCATGGATAGCACAGCCTCCTAGAAACAGAGTTCTTTGCTCAGGCTGTTGGTTGGTTGAAGGGATGTGTGGAGTTACCCCCTGACAATCTGTCACTGCGGCGAGCAGACATGTATGTGTGAAGACTGGATAGTGACAGTCCCGATGCAGAGACGCTGGTTCAGTCCCAGTTGGGCAATCAGTGTCATTGCTGTGCTGAACTGATGTGCAGAGTCCCGCAGCAGTAGGCCAGAAATCTGCCTCTGGAAGAGAACAGCAGTCTCCTCATGTTCAGCTATGAATCCTGTGTCAAGGGGGAAAGTCCTTTCCTGTAGAATATTTCTGCTTTCCCAGCTTTGTTTGCCAGCTCTCTGGTAGTTTTAGTTCAATGAGCACTCAGGAGTACAGGATGTTGGCTATTGGACTACAGGTCCCAAGATCCTCTGTTGTCAGAAAAACTGAATCCACTCTGCTAACAGGAAGTGATGTAGCAGTCCCAGTACTGGGCACTAGGGGGAAAAGGTGTAGTCATAGTGTTATCTCTAAATGTCCCAGATATAGACAGCACTTGGCTACATTATTTTGAGCAGATTTCTAATTAATCCTTTTTAAATGGGTATTATTTATTATTAGCCCCATAATTGTAGCTATGGTATTGGTAAGAGAATTCGAATAAGTAATCCCTATAGTGAGAGGACATTGCACGGTTTGTTCTTAATGAAGATGTATTTTATATAGGCTTTCTATATGACAGGAAAGTTATAGATGACTATTATTTTTAAAAGAAAGGTTTACATTTTTATAAAGCAGGATGTTGCAAGCATTTTTTTAAGGATTATTTACTTTGAAGTGATTAGTCACATAAAGAGGAAGCAATTAATTACATTGATTGTGTGTGGTTTTACGGGATAATTAAAGAAGGCAATTAATTGTGTCACTGCGGAAGGCAAATGAGAGCGTGGTGATCTGGTATCACTGTTTAAAGCTGAACTGCAGTCACATAAAAACACAATATAATGCAGTCAGGTTTTCATTAAAAAATCATGAAATGTATATTTAAAGCTGAACTCGGGGAATAAAAAAAAAATACACGAGGCTCATTGTGCACTACAAGGGTTCTTTTTTCTTTGTGCCAAAGGTACCAGGAAAGAAGACTTTAATTTGCCTTATCCTTTGCTCCCCCAGGTATCAGCATTCTCCTTTTTTTTCCCAAGTCTTCAGGTTGTAGACGGGTCCTCAGTGTCTTCATTAACAATACAGGACAGATAGTTCTGCATTGAACATGATGACGTCACAGGTACCACCACCGGCTTCAAAAGACCATGGAAGGAGGAACCTGTGGGAGTGAAGTATAAGGTATGTAAACATGCTTGTTAATGGTACCCAAGGCAAAAACGATCCCCACTGCAATGGTATTTTTTTCACTTTCCCAGAGTTTGGTTTCAAACACATAATTTACTTTGTCTTTATAACAGCATCCTGCAATTTCTGTAGAGAAGCACTGAAACTGGGAGAGGGAGAAGCAGCACTGCTAGACAGTTAGTGTCTGCTGCATCCACAAGCCCTTCTCAGAAAGTTAATGATGAGCTTATGAGCATTGGGGTGAGCTGATCAGTGTGCTGTTGCTCCTTCACTGGCTACCCATAGACTAGGACCCTAATGTATGTGTTACATTTTTCAATAATGTAAGTAAAATCATTCATTGTACTATCACTCTTCTTTCAGTTTATAACTGTGTAGCACACCCTTCACCCCCAGGGGCATGTGAACTACCCCCAGAGACAATATGGGCTAGCATTTTCCAAGGGTTGAGTCCATGGCTAACAGGTGGAGGATGTGTGACAATTGGGTGCCAGTTACTTCAAGGACCTTTTAAGTTTTATTCTTCACAGCAACACATGAGAGAAAAGGGTAAGGAATTAAGCACATACTTGCTTCCTTGCAGTTTCACAAGCTACACCCATAGACCTCAGTACAGGCATAAAGGGCCTTTATGCTACCAGCATATTGTACCTTTTCCAAAAGCAGTGGTATTTCTAACAGGAGAACCAGCCACAGTGATCCTCTTGATGCTTTCCCAGCCTCTGTGCGAGTTCCTTGCCCTCAGGATCTCCAGCAAAAGAGCCACCTCTGGTACTCCATTCCACCTTTGCAAGCATCATGTCTTCTTCCAACCTCCTGTCCTTTTTGAGGTTCCTTGACCCCAAGGTCTCCAGCAGCAGAACCACAATGGAAAGGCAGGCTTCTTCAGATCCCAAGCATTTCCACTGAACACAGGCAAAGGCCTGCTAGGCCCCAGGCCTAGTCACACAGCTGCACATCAAACACCCTCCCTGGGCCAGAGCCCGGGGAAAGAAAGGGTTTACAAGGTCCACCCACAATATTTATGCCCTCCCCAGCACTCACCAGTGTAGATAAACCTTATACTAGTTGACCAGAGGAAACAAATATTCATAACACAGTATTACTGCGGCATCTCATCCTATTTCCAGAAGTAGCAGCAACAACTACTGGCAGCAGGGAGCATCAACAGCAAAACAGAGATTAGGGGAAAATCAAATGGGTAAATTATAAATGAACTTCGGCTGTCTACCACCCAGGAAAACTAAATTTAGATTAGGGCAGGGTGGCTACAGCTTTAATCCAGGCAGGTATAAAAAACACTAATTCATGTAGTTATAGATTCTTTAAAGACTATTGAAATGTGTCTTTAAATGCAACTAGTGTGCATACCTGGTTTTGGCCTGTTATAAGCCTTTTGTTATTTTCTGTACAGCAGAAATTAGACTGGGAAAGGGTGAAACAGCACTGATTCATGTATACATGCTACCAATAAACCAAACACTAATATAGTGCAATACCGGTTTAAAAAAAATCACTCCCAGATAGAAAGCCACTTACATTATAATATAATAACTGTACATTCCCATTAATACCCATAGAGGGATCCACTAAGTGTATCACCTCCTCAAAGACACTCCAAGCTCCTTACCAAACTTCCAATAAAATGTGATTTTAATAAACCATTCCACCTTCTTCCTGCTGTTTACCAACGTGACTTGTGTTACTTCTCCACAAAAAAACAAAAACTAATAATATATCTATGCACTTACAAACATTCAGTGTAAAAATGCCTGTAACCACTTCCAAAATGGCTGCTGTGGCACTTCCAGCATACACGATTGCATCAATTCCGCCATCTGACCGGTTTCGTCATGAAGACTTCTTCAGAGGATTCCATAACTGGAAAGAGTCTTGATGACGAAACTGGTCGGAAGTGACGCCAAACACCGGAATTGATGCAATGGAAGTGCTGCAGCAGCCATTTTGGAAGTAGTTAGAGGCACTTTTTGGAGATCACAGTATAGGAAGATTGGATTCACAGGAAGAAGTTGATGGATGTATGACGTCAGACCTTTGGTTATACAGAGACAATATTAAACTTATTATCTTGAGAGCTCTGGTCACTTCTATCATTACCATTTCTTTCTGTGAGGGGGACAGATTGACTTCAGCTGCTAAGGGAAGGATCATTGTTTACTATATTTTGTTTGTATAAAGAAAAAAAGGGGGGTTCCATTGCACTGTTTAAAATATTTATATAATATAGTATATAATATTTATAATAACATTTTTATAATAATATTTAACACAGTGTGGAGCACAAGCAAGTGGTTACAACCGGCCTGTTGTGAAACGTGTACCTGTGATAGGTGGGACATACTCTTTTAGCACGGTAGTTGTTGGCATTATCTCCTCTAGCGGTCCGTCTCCCTTAGCAATGAGAGTAATCCGCACTCAGAGGTTCACAGCCTGGGCACAGGTACAAAAAACAAAGAGTTAAGATGAGTGCATGCATAGAGTCTGGTCTACAGTCAAGATGCATGGTGGGGCTCAATTCTGCTACTGGGAGTGAGGTATTGGAGATATGCGGCACAGATTTGGGTGGCACAGTGGCTAAATGGTTAGCACTTCTGCCTGGCAGTACTAGGGTCACTGGTTTGAATCCCAGCCACGGCACCACCTGCCTGGAGTTTGCATGTTCTCCCTGTGCGGGTTTCCTCCAGGTACTCCAGTTTCCTCCCACACTCCAAAGATATGCTGGTAGGTTCACTGGATCCTGTCTAAAATTGTCCCTAGTATGTGTATGTATGAATGTAAGTTAGGGACTTTAGATTGTACACCCCTTGAGGGTTAGGGACCGATGGGAATGTACAGTGGGGCAAAAAAGTATTTAGTCAGCCACCAATTGTGCAAGTTCTAACACTTAAAAAGATGAGAGAGGCCTGTAATTGGCATCATAGGTAGACCTCAACTATGAGAGACAAAATGAGAAAAAAAATCCAGACAATCACATTGGCTGATTTGGAAAGAGTTTATTTGCAAATTATGGTGGAAAATAAGTATTTGGTCACCTACAAACAAGCAAGATTTCTGGCTCTCACAGACCTGTACCTTCTTCTTTAAGAGGCTCCTCTGTTCTGCACTCATTACCTGTATCAATGGCACCTGTTTGAACGTGTTATCAGTATAAAAGACACCTGTCCACAACCTCAAACAGTCACACTCCAAACTCCACTATGGTGAAGACCAAAGAGCTGTCGAAGGACTTATTTTCCACCATAATTTGCAAATAAATTCTTTCCAAATCAGCCAATGTGATTGTCTGGATTTTTTTTCTCATTTTGTCTCTCATAGTTGAGGTCTACCTATGATGCCAATTACAGGCCTCTCTCATCTTTTTAAGTGGGAGAACTTGCACAATTGGTGGTCTACCTATGATGCCAATTACAGGCCTCTCTCATCTTTTAAAAACCTTGAGCCTTTATAGCCACTTAAAAGTTAAATCATCCCTAAAATGACCCTCACTTGGCACCCAACGGGGAGGAGAACGTGGAGAAAGTATCACCTGCCTGCCCTACATGGTTATAGCACTGGTGTTTGATAATTGGACACTCAGGCACCCAGGGATGTCACATGGGGCATGGAAGAGAGCCTTCAACCTTGTATAGGATCAAAGTCACAACATGAAACTCAGGAACCGAACAGAGTATGGGCAAAGGACAGGTTTACTTTTAGGTACAATGCAATAGTAACTCAGAATATATGATCATTTTAAATACACCGTGCTTTCTGTTTAATGAAAATGTTTATTTTCTTATCCAAAGTGGAGCAGAAAAAACAATATTGACTTTATTATTGAATATTGATTATTGAATTATTATTGGCTTCTGAATTTATTTTTGCTATTTCCATTTTTGTAATTATGCTTCAAAAACCTTGAATGAGCAAATAAGCAGGAAATTCAATATTTTACATTTCGAAGAAACTGCAGCACTAGCACTAATCAGAATAAAACATACACAGCCAGGGCTAAGCAGAGTGATCTTAGAACTATGCCGAGCATGCTAATTTACCATGATGATCTGCTGAAACCAAGGCTAGACAAGAAGGGCTGGACCAGTCAGCATACTCACAAATGCATATATAAAGCTCAACTGTATTCTCCCTTTCTCCATATTTTCCTGTTGTCATTATGTAGTGTTTGCTTTTTTTTTTGGTCGACCAGCAGGTTGTAGGGGGAATTCCTTTCTGCCACTAGTTACACGGATGTGGCCATAGTCCTACTTAGCAGGGTGGTCTGACACATAAGGGATTTTGTTGGTAAGGGAGCAAAAAAAAAAGCTGTAAAAAAGGAAAAATTAGACAGTGAATTTCATTTTAATGTAAGCAGCCTACATTGATTACAAGGGTTTTCCTGGAAGGATTTCCTTAATTTGGGCTATAAAAGAAGGAAAATAGCAATGGTGGAGCTTTAATGGCTGAAAGGCAAATGTAGTAAGGACTAATACAATATTCAGCTATCTGTATCAGTAGTTGTGGATTTACTGTATTCCACTCATTGCAATATCACACTGAACTGTTATCCCATCTTATTAAACAGGGGAGGTATACTTGGGTATTAAATGCAAAAATAAATACCTCGTAAACCTAAAAAAGCTAAGATAGACACAAGTGTGAACTGTCTTATCCGTCAACAGATTTGTAATTCTGTTCAGCTACTTTACAACATCCTGCCAGACCATACAGAGTTTTTACAATGTTGTCACCTCCCCATCCCCAACTTGCTGATTGGACAGTGAAGAAACAGCAACATACTGATAGGTCATCAACTCTGCTTACTTTGATCTCTAGTGATGATAGCGCCAGTGATGATACAACCTCCCCGGGTTCAATTCGTAAAGGGATTGTCGAATCTTGTTGGAAACCCAGAGGCAAATCCCCTTGAAGATTATGGGAGTGCAAAACGTGTTAGTAAATTCTGCCCATTTTTAGGGTTGATAGGCAAACTACCGTCAACAAAGTCAGACAAAGCTGGGCATTGCCATGAGGAACATGTACCAATACAAACATTTTTTTTTCATCTGGCT
Organism: Staurois parvus; assembly: GCF_062004578.1. NCBI lineage: Eukaryota > Metazoa > Chordata > Amphibia > Anura > Ranidae > Staurois > Staurois parvus. The sequence continues at coordinate 881,122 of NW_028318216.1, forward strand.
TTGAAAGCAAATTTGAAAATACACACATTCTTTACCCACTTCAAGTCCGGACACTTTTACCCCCTTCCTGTCCAGGCCAATTTTCAGCTTTCAGCGCTATCACACTTTGAATGACAATTGCACGGTCATGCAACACTGTACCCATATGAATGTTTTAGCATTTTTTTTGGAGACAGGTAAAACTTTATTTTGGTGGTATTTATTCACCACTGGGATTTTTTTTTTCTATATAAATAAAAAGTCCATACTTTTTTAAAAAAAAGTGTTTTTCTTATACAATTTTCCAAATAAATATTCTTTCTTCATAAATCTTGGCCAAAATGTATTCTGCTATCTTCTTAGTAAAAAAAAAAAAAAAATAGTTTATAACCAAAAATTATAATTTTTCTAAATTTTTTTTACATTTTTATTTTATATTTTTATATTATTATTTATGGGGGGGGGGGGGTTAACATACTGTCACCCTAGCAGTACAGTGTCACCACAGTGACACTGTACTACTTGTGGGGGGTGATGAACATTTTTTTTTTTTTTTACACACTGATTGCTTTTACACCCATAAAGGCTGTAAAAGCAATAATTTCTCCTTCTCTCTGGCTGCAATCTTGCAGCCACTGAGAAATACTGTGTGAGCTGTGATTGGTCACAGCTTGTTACTTGGTACAAGGCTGTTGTGAATAGCCTTGTACCATGTGACCTCTGTGATCATTCACAGAATTCACACATAGTAAGCAATGATGTCAGGAAGTGACATCTTGCTTACTACTATTCATGTGATCACTGATTGGCCAATCAGTGATCACATGATCAGGACCTCACACAGAGGTCCCGTACAGCAATCGGTGTTCCAAGGGAGCGCACACAGGCGGGGAGGATGTTTATAAATAGCTACCCGCCCCTGCACTGCTCCCGTCCGGTCATTTATATACATGGGCCAGACGGGAAGAGGTTAACGTACATGCTTGGGGGATGGCTTAAAGCTGTACCTGCTGTTACGGAACAGTATGATTTTCACTGTCTGTCTCAGTGACAATGTACAGTGGCAGTGCATGTTTGGCTGTGGAATTCATTTTTTTCATTTTGTTAGTTTAGTTTTAAGATGATGTTAGCCCACTTTGACCAGCAGATATAAATTTACCAGTAGTTCCCTGTGGTTGTCCCTACTAATGCAAAATTGTCCTGCTGCTGGCCAATTTCTATCAAACGTTCATTAAAGTGTACCTGCAGTGAGAACTTTTTTTCATTTTGGATAGTACTGAAATGAATTAGAACTCTTGTCAGCTTTTACTGCTCTTGGGGTCTTCCTTGGAGAAATGCCTTCCCTTCTATCTGGTAAAAAAAGATTCCCCAGCACATTAAGTGAGGGGAAATCTCTTTTAAGGTGTTACCAAACCCAGGACCCTGCATTCACTATATCTGGTCTCCCACAGTACACACAACATGGAAATGCAATTATTTTAGTATATATAAACTGTTAAATACCTTTTCTCCTCAGCAGTTAGAGCAGTCTTGTGACTTCTAACAGTGTCTAGCTAGCACTGGTTAAAGCTTGTAGGAGGAGTTTTCATGCTTCCCTGATTGTCCTATGAGACTGCATAACCCCTGACCCTCTATTTGGACAGTGCCAATTGTCCCTGTGCTGATCACATGCACCCTCCCAAGAAAAAGAATAAATTCTTTAGCAGTACACACCAAACTGAGCATGTGCAGAGTGTCCCCAAGGCTCTGTTCTATCAGCAGATGGATTAGGGACAGTAGAAGAAGGGGAGGATCAAAGAACACAGAATCAAACATCCTTTTTACACAATGCGGAGGATTACCCTCTTAGGTTCCACAGTGAGTATAAGAAGCATGCTTTACTGCATATACAGACTGATTTTACTGTTGTGGGTATAGTAACACTTTAACAGAAATACAGACAGAGGTAAAATGCTTTTCTTTAGTTAAGTTTGTGAATGCTAAAACCCCTTTATTGTTTTCTGTTTCTCTGCTGTAGATGTTCTCTCATTTCCTGTTTGGTAAAACCTATCCAGAACAGAAAGTGAAGGGAGAGTCTTGGACAGTGGTAAACCTGAAAGGTCCCAACCTTTCCCCAATCCAACCCAAACTAAAAAAAAGGGGTTGGGGTATAGTTACACTTTAGGAATTAGGAGACCGCAGATAATACAGCAGTGAAAAATTGGCTATCAGCAGAACCACTTTAATTAGGGAGAATTTGCCAAAATGTATTAGAGGCAAACAATACAGACAGATCTTTCACTACAAGAATTAAGAGATTTCAGATGATACAGTAGTGTGGAATTGTCCAACAGCAGGACAAATATGGAGCAAGATTAGGTCCAAATATACTAGAAACAAAGAACATAGACATATATTTTACAAGAATTATATAAATGGAAAGAGGGAAGTACAGTGATTTGGTGCAATAAACACTTTCTTGAGATGAGATAGAAAACTACCGTATTTGCCGGCGTATAAGACGACTTTTGAACCCGTGAAAATCTTTTGAAAAGTCGGGGGTCGTCTTATACGCCGGTATACGGCGAGCCGGTGTCAGGGCGGCACTTTTTCGAGGGGCGGCGCCGCCCCCCCTCCTCCTCCAACGGACACCAAGTACAGGGGTGGGCAGAGGGGCTGCTGTACCTTACCTGGCTCCGGTCCCGGTCCCACGACGATCCGGTCCAGGAAGCGCGGCTGCTCCTTCTTTCAGTTCGGCCGCTCGATGGTCCCGCCGCCCGCTCGGCTCCGCCTCCTCACCTGTGATTGGGCGCCAGCACTGGAAAGGCACACAGGCGACCAATCACCGGCGAGGAGGCGGAGCCAAACCGCCCCGCGAAAATCAAGCGGCCGAACTGAAAGAAGGAGCAGCCGCTCCTCTTCCCCACTGACACCAACGATGGGGCACTATTCCTCCTCCACACTGACACCAATGATGGGGCACTATTCCTCCTCCACACTGACACCAATGATGGAGCACTATTCCTCCTCCACACTGACACCAATGATGGGGCACTATTCCTCCTCCCCACTGACACCAACGATGGGGCACTATTCCTCCCCCACTGACACCAATGATGGGGCACTATTCCTCCCCCACTGACACCAATGATGGGGCACTTTTCTCCCCACTGATACCAATGATGGGGCACTATTCCTCCCACACTGACACCAATGATGGGGCACTATTCCTCCCCCACTGACACCAATGATGGGGCACTATTCCTCCCCCACTGACACCAACGATGGGGCACTATTCCTCCTCCCCACTGACACCAACGATGGGGCACTATTCCTCCTCCCCACTGATACCAATGATGGGGCGTGTTGGAAGAGGGGTAGTCTTATACGGCGAGTATAGCTCAAACTCTATATTTTAACAGGAAAAGTAGGGGGTCGTCTTATACGCCCAGTCGTCTTATACGCCGGCAAATACGGTATTAAAAATGCACTCACATAAACCATAAAAAGGAGAACGCTTTGCAAATAGCCTTGGGTGATTGGAGAGGTGTGCCCAATGTCCAATGCGAGCCAATGCGTTTCAGGGGAATTGCCTCCCCCTTCTTCAGGGCTAGTATACAGAGAGAAAGATACATGGTAAAACCCATAGTCAGTCCATAGGATTTGTATAAAGTGTAAAGAAAAAATTTGTGCTGTTAAACATAGTTTCAAAATAAAGTGGCATTCTCATTTAGTCTCTAAAAACATATTGCAAATGGTACATAAAATGAAAACATATCTATATTGAATTTTAAATGGTACAGGACGAAAAAATAAAAATAAAAAGCAAAAAAGCACAAAAAAAACCCAAACTATATCTTCATGTAAAGAAGAAATGATAAGTCATCAATAATAAATAATACTAAATAATAAATATTAATGAGCGTACAGTTGACTTGTTATTGTTATTGGTGTTTTTCTTTGTTAATAAGTTTGTAACCTTGTCAAGTATGGTGCCAAGACTGGGTATGCCCTATAGGCTCTGTTTTGTATACTTTAACACCTTTTAAATTGAAATAAAAAGAATTAAAAAACTAAATAAATATTAAAAGCAAAGTATGTGTATCCTAAATGACAAGAAATGTCCAAACCAGTTAAACATTACAATAAATAATGTAAGTATTAAATAATTATGTATATTAGTAATAAGTCATTAGCAATATATCTATAAAGTATTAATATACAGTTGCAAGAAAAAGTATGTGAACCCCTTGGGATTACGTGGAGTTTTGCATGAATTGGGCATAAAATGTGCTCTGAACGTCATCTAAGTCACAACAATAGAAGAACACAGTCTGCTGAACATAATACTACACAAACATTAGATGTTGCCATGGTTTAATTGCACATAACATGTAAACATTCACAGTGCAGGGAGGAAAAAGTATGTGAGGCCCTAGCTTAATGACTTCTCCCAGAGCTAATTGGAGCCAGGAGTGAGCCAACCTTGACTCCAATCAGTGTGATGATATTGGATGTGTTGCTGACAGCTGTCCTGCCCTTAAAAAACACACACCTGTTTTGGGTTTACTGGTTTCAAGAAGCACTGTCTGATGTGAACCATGCCTTGCAGAAAACAGCTCTCAGAAGACCTACGATCAAGAATTGTTGACTTGCATGAAGCTGGAAAGGGTTACAAAAGTATCTCCAAAAGCCTTGATGTTGATGTGTCCACTGTAAGACTGACCGTCTACAAATGGAGAAAGTTTAGCACTGTTGCTACTCTCCCTAGGCGTGGTCGTCCTGTAAAAATGACTGCAAGAGCACAGCGCAGAATGCTGCATGAGGTAAAGAAGAATCCCAGAGTGTCAGCTAAAGACCCACAGAAATCTCTGGCACATGCTAACATTTTTGTTGACACATCTACAATAAGGAAAACATTAAACAAGAATAGAGTACATGGGATGACACCACGGAGGAAGCAATTGCTGTCCAAAAAGAATATTGCAGCACGTTTGAAGTTTGCAAAAGAGCACGTGGATGTTCCACAGCACTACTGGCAAAATATACTGTGGACAGATGAAACCAAGATTGAGTTGTTTGGGAAGAACACACAACACTATGTGTGGAGAAAAAAAGGCACAGCACACCAACATCAAAACCTCATCCCCACTGTAAAACATGGCGGAGGGAGCATCATGGTTTGGGGCTGCTTTGCTGCCTCAGGGCCTGAATGGATTGTTGTCATTGATGGGAAAATGAATTCCAGAGTTTATCAAGACATTTTGCAGGAAAACGTACGACCATCTGTCTGCCAACTGAAGCTCCGCAGAGGATGGGTGATGCAACAGGTCAATGACCCAAATCATAAAGTAATTCAACAAAACAATGGCTGCAACAGCACAGAATACGCCTTCTGGAGTGGCCCAGTCAGAGTCCTGACCTCAACCCGATTGAAATGCTGTGGCATGACCTTAAGAGAGCGATTCACACCAGACATCCCAAGAATATTGCTACACTGAAACAGTTTTGTGAAGAGGAGTGGTCCAAAATTACTCCAGATCGTTGTGCAGGTCTGATCTGCAACTACAGGAAACATTTGGTTGAGGTTATTGCTGCCAAAGGAGGGTCAACCAGTTATTAAGTCCAAAGGTTCACATACTTTTTCCTCCCTGCACTGTGAATGTTTACATGTTATGTGCAATTAAAGCATGGCAACATCTAATGTTTGTGTAGTATTATGTTCAGCAGACTGTGTTCTTCTATTGTTGTGACTTAGATGACGTTCAGAGCACATTTTATGCCCAATTCATGCAAAACTCCACGTAATCCCAAGGGGTTCACATACTTTTTCTTGCAACTGTAAAGGATTATGAAAGATGTCCAAACCTATTTCATATGATCAAATTGTGTAGACATGAGCAAACCTAATAAAAAACATAAAGATGAAAAAAAAATTAAAACATGAGAGAAATCTATTGATGTAGCTACTCATAACATGTGTCTACTACATGGATAAATGATCAAAATGTCTGGAATTTAATCAAACTAATGGAAGTGTTTTAATTTGCTGTAGCTCCGAAGTAAAAGTGGTCAGAAGTTATGTCTATAAAAGAGATTTTGTATGATCTATGAAACTGACCTGTATTTCTTAGAGAATGGTTAGACTCTGAGAGGGTTAAATAATATTCTGTAGAAAAAAAATAGGAGAGAGTGATAAGTTTAAAAGCTTATTGCACCTAGAAATGGACAGATAAATCGTGTCTAAAGGGTTATTGGTAGGATAGTAGGACATAACAATAGGAAATACAGAGGAGATCAGTGATGGATATGAAGCAGGTAATATAATAATAAAATAATGTATCTGTTTAACCACTTGCTCTCCAGAGGATTTACCCCCCGTCCTGACCAGGCCATTGTTGCGATACGGCGCTGCGTTACTTTAACTTTTTCACGGTCATGCATACACTGCATCCACTGCACCAAAATGAACTTTATGTCCTTTTTTTCCCACAAATGGAGCTTTCTTTCGGTGGTATTTGATCGCCTCTGCATTTTTTATTTTTGCGCTATAAACAAAGAAATACCAACAATTTTGAAAAAAAAAGAATATTTTTGACTTTTTGCTATTAAACATATCCAGAAAAAAAAATGAAAAAATAAAATTTCATCATAAATTTAAGCCAAAATGTATTCTGCTACATGTCTTTGCTAAAAGAAAGAATACGTGTAAATTAATTAGTTTACATGCAAGTTATAGCGTCTACAAATGGCGGGATATAGAGATGAGCGAAGTATTCAAAAATTCGATTCGACTGATTCGGCGAATTCGTGGAAAAATTTCGATTAGAGTCGAATATATTTGCTGTGAATTTAACTTAAAAAAGGGTGTTTCTAGGCTTCAGAGAGACTTAATATTAGTGCAGAACACTGTACCTTTAATTTAAATGCCCTTGGAGTCTGCTGGGGAAGAGAAATAATACTGTCAGTCAGTATGACATGCAGATGAGTGCCGTCGATCTTAGAATCACCGCACACTTCACTCATTTGGGCAGTCACGGGGCCAAAACCAGAGTGTGGAGCCACAGTGTGGCGGTGGAGGCAGCAGCAATGGGAGGCCATACAGCACCCTATGACAAAAATGGAAACCACCAGCAGTGTGAGGAGACCTGAAAGTGGCACATGGCAGAGTGTGGCGATAGAGACAGCAGCAATGGGAGGCCGTACAGGGACCCATGACACACTCTGGACCTGGCAGCAGCATGAGGAGGCGGTACAGGGGCCCATGACAGATTACGGGCCTGGCAGCAGCATGAGGAGTCGGTACGGGGGCCCATGGCAGATTACGGGCCTGGCAGCAGCAATGGGAGGCCGTACAGGGACCCATGACACACTCTGGACCTGGCAGCAGCATGGGGAGGCGGTACAGGGGCCCATGACAGATTACGGGCCTGGCAGCAGCATGAGGAGTCGGTACGGGGGCCCATGACACACTCTGGACCTGGCAGCAGCATGAGGAGGCGGTACAGGGGCGCATGACAGATTACGAGCCTGGCAGCAGCAACTTGGACAGGAGGACGTTCAGCTTCTGCACCGTCGGGTGCGTGCTCGCAAACTGTTGTCTCTTGGAAACGGATTCCAAGAAAGACTGCTGACGGAATCCGTGAAGAGGAGTAGCAGGAGAAGGAGCATCTGAACGAGCGGAATATGCCAACAAGCGACAACAGGGGCCCATGACAGATTACGGGCCTGGCAGCAGCATGAGGAGTCGGTACGGGGGCCCATGGCAGATTAGGGGCCTGGCAGCAGCTATGGGAGGCCCGTAATCTGCCAGCACCCTATGACAAAAAATGGAACCCACCAGCAGTGTGAGGAGACCTGAAAGTGGCACATGGCAGAGTGTGGCGATGGAGACAGCAGCAATGGGAGGCCGTACAGGGACCCATGAGAGACTCTGGACCTGGCAGCAGCATGAGGAGGCGGTATAGGGGCCCATGGCAGATTAGGGGCCTGGCAGCAGCTATGGGAGGCCCGTAATCTGCCAGCACCCTATGACAAAAAATGGAACACACCAGCAGTGTGAGGAGACCTGAAAGTGGCACATGGCAGAGTGTGGCGATGGAGACAGCAGCAATGGGAGGCCGTACAGGGACCCATGAGAGACTCTGGACTTGGCAGCAGCATGAGGAGGCGGTATAGGGGCCCATGGCAGATTAGGGGCCTGGCAGCAGCTATGGGAGGCCCGTAATCTGCCAGCACCCTATGACAAAAAATGGAACACACCAGCAGTGTGAGGAGACCTGAAAGTGGCACATGTTTGGGGCATGATTCATGGCGGATTTAGTCAGTTGTGTCAGGAACTGGTGGTTTGAAATCCAGACTAATCCACGCCTGATTCATTTTCACAAACGTGAGTCTCTCCACACTTTGGGTGGACAGTCGTGTCCTCCGCGGAGTTGTAATACCTCCTGCCGCACTAAACACGCGCTCCGATGCCACGCTACTGGCCGGGCATGACAGCCTTTCAAGGGCAAATTCAGCTAGTTGGGGCCAAAGGTCAAGTTTCGTTGCCCAGTAGTCAAGGGGATTGTCTACCTCCGTCGGCAGGGTGCTGTCCAAGTAGGCCTAAGCCTGTTGTTTGAGGTCCTGCTCCAGGTCCACCTGATGCTGCTGCTGCTGCTGCTGCTGCGGCTGGTTAGTAGTTTCCTCACTGCGCTGGTGAAGAAAGCTACTCATCATCGACTGCAGACTGAGGCAGCCGCTGCTGGTGGAGCTGCCACTGCTCCTACCACCCCACCCCTCCCCTGCTGCCATGGCTGCGGAACGCGAGCGCACAGGGCCCACAGTGTCTGAGGATGGACGTTGGCGCAGACAGGCAGAGACCAGCTGACTACATAGGTGGTTTTTATAGTACATTATTTTGGCCTCCCTCTCAGCAGGTGTGAAAAAGGCCACCATTTTTGAACGGTAGCGAGGGTCCAACAAGGTGGACAGCCAAAAGCCATCCCTCTGTCTGATGGTTATTATTCGGCTGTCGCTACGCAAGCAAGCGAGCATGCTATGGGCCATTTGTGCCAAGGAATGCGAGGGACTCCCTGCCTCCATCTCCACAGCATACTGCCACGGTGCGTCTGGGTCCTCTGTCTCCTCTTCCTCCTCCTCTACCAGATGCTCCTGCTCCTCCACTCCTGTCCGCTGAGTGGAAAAACCACCCATTTCACTCAATAATTCCTGAGCACCAATGTCCTCCTCTACCTCCTCCTCTTCTTCCTGTCCTGCCCCCACAGGGGTCATGTGGCGTTGAGATCTGTGCGCCACGTCTACCGCACCCTGACCAGCCATTGTTAACAGCATTTGTTCCAGGACGTGCAACAGAGGAATGACGTCGTTCATCCCATTGTCCTGCCGACTCACGAATAGCGTGGCCTCCTCAAAGGGCCTGAGCAAGCGCAGGTGTCACGCATGAGCTGCCAATGGCTGACATCTAAGTTACACAGGGAGTACCTTTATCCGCTTTTAACATCAGGAAATCTGTGATGGCCTTTTGCTGTTCGTAAAGGCGGTCTAACATATGTAGGGTTGAATTCCACCTTGTTGCAACATCACAGCATGAGGAGTCGGTATAGGGGCCCATGGCAGATTAGGGGCCTGGCAGCAGCTATGGGAGGCCCGTAATCTGCCAGCACCCTATGACAAAAAATGGAACACACCAGCAGTGTGAGGAGACCTGAAAGTGGCACATGGCAGATTGTGGCGATGGAGACAGCAGCAATGGGAGGCCGTACAGGGACCCATGACAGACTCTGGACCTGGCAGCAGCATGAGGAGGCGGTATATAGGGGCCTATGGCAGATCAGGGGCCTGGCAGCAGCTATGGGAGGCCCGTAATCTGCCAGCACCCTATGTCAAAAAACTGAACACACCAGCAGTGTGTGAGGAGACCTGAAAGTGGCACATGGCAGAGTGTGGCGATGGAGACAGCAGCAATGGGAGGCCGTACAGGGACCCATGACAGACTCTGGACCTGGCAGCAGCATGAGGAGGCGGTATATAGGGGCCTATGGCAGATTAGGGGCCTGGCAGCAGCTATGGGAGGCCCGTAATCTGCCAGCACCCTATGTCAAAAAACTGAACACACCAGCAGTGTGTGAGGAGACCTGAAAGTGGCACATGGCAGAGTGTGGCGATGGAGACAGCAGCAATGGGAGGCCGTACAGGGACCCATGACAGACTCTGGACCTGGCAGCAGCATGAGGAGGCGGTATATAGGGGCCTATGACAGATTAGGGGCCTGGCAGCAGCTATGGGAGGCCCGTAATCTGCCAGCACCCTATGTCAAAAAACTGAACACACCAGCAGTGTGTGAGGAGACCTGAAAGTGGCACATGGCAGAGTGTGGCGATGGAGACAGCAGCAATGGGAGGCCGTACAGGGACCCATGACAGACTCTGGACTTGGCAGCAGCATGAGGAGGCGGTATATAGGGGCCCATGGCAGATTAGGGGCCTGGCAGCAGCTATGGGAGGCCCGTAATCTGCCAGCACCCTATGTCAAAAAATTCAACACACCAGCAGTGTGTGAGGAGACCTGAAAGTGGCACATGGCAGAGTGTGGCGATGGAGACAACCCACCGACTGTTTTGCTCGCTGCCAAGCTGCCACCCTTTTCTCCTGATGATGCGGAAGCAATAGCCTGATGACGACAAGGCTGCCAAGTGCGATCAGCCTCATCATCATCAATTAGGGTCTCCGCCTCACTACTAGCCCCCTCGGCTGCGTGTGGGTCAGGAGACAGACCTGTCTCTACACCGGCTACCGAGCCACTCTCCTCGCCACTACTTCTTCGCCTGGCTGCTGAAGAGGCGGATGTCTCCCCCCGTTCCTGACCGCCCTCTGTTAGCTCTTCCTCACTGTACTGGATGACACCGGGAGCACTAGCCTCTGGCTGCGAATAGTGCTGCCTCGACCCCTTCCTCTGCTGCCACGTCTGCTCGCTCCTAAAACATTGCCTCCTCTGCCACTCCTCTGCATGTTGTCTGACATACTCTTTAATTAAACGATTCTGTGTCCCTGAGTAACAATTCTGTGTCCCTGAGTAACAATTCTGTGGCCCTCAGTAACAATTCTGTGTCCCTCAGTAACAATTCTGTGTCTGTCCCTGAGTAAGAATTCTGTGTCTGTCCCTGAGTAACGTTTCTGTGGCCCTAAGTAAAGGTTCTGTGTCCCTGAGTAACAATTCTGTGTCTGTCCCTGAGTAACAATTCTGTGTCTGTCCCTGAGTAACAATTCTGTGGCCCTAAGTAACGGTTCTGTGGCCCTCAGTAACAATTCTGTGTCCCTCAGTAACAATTCTGTGTCCCTCAGTAACAATTCTGTGTCCCTCAGTAACAATTCTGTGTCCCTCAGTAACAATTCTGTGTCTGTCCCTGAGTAACAATTCTGTGTCTGTCCCTGAGTAACGTTTCTGTGGCCCTAAGTAACGGTTCTGTGGCCCTCAGTAACAATTCTGTGTCCCTCAGTAACAATTCTGTGTCTGTCCCTGAGTAACAATTCTGTGTCTGTCCCTGAGTAACAATTCTGTGTCCCTGAGTAACGTTTCTGTGGCCCTAAGTAACAATTCTGTGGCCCTCAGTAACAATTCTGTGTCTGTCCATGAGTAACAATTCTGTGTCTGTCCCTGAGTAACAATTCTGTGTCCCTGAGTAACGTTTCTGTGGCCCTAAGTAACAATTCTGTGGCCCTCAGTAACAATTCTGTGTCTGTCCCTGAGTAACAATTCTGTGTCTGTCCCTGAGTAACGTTTCTGTGGCCCTAAGTAACGGTTCTGTGGCCCTCAGTAACAATTCTGTGTCTGTCCCTGAGTAACAATTCTGTGTCTGTCCCTGAGTAACGTTTCTGTGGCCCTAAGTAACGGTTCTGTGGCCCTCAGTAACAATTCTGTGTCCCTGAGTAACAATTCTGTGTCTGTCCCTGAGTAACAATTCTGTGTCTGTCCCTGAGTAACAATTCTGTGTCCCTGAGTAACGTTTCTGTGGCCCTAAGTAACAATTCTGTGGCCCTCAGTAACAATTCTGTGTCTGTCCCTGAGTAACAATTCTGTGTCCCTGAGTAACGTTTCTGTGGCCCTAAGTAACAATTCTGTGGCCCTCAGTAACAATTCTGTGTCTGTCCCTGAGTAACAATTCTGTGTCTGTCCCTGAGTAACGTTTCTGTGGCCCTAAGTAACGGTTCTGTGGCCCTCAGTAACAATTCTGTGTCCCTCAGTAACAATTCTGTGTCTGTCCCTGAGTAACAATTCTGTGTCTGTCCCTGAGTAACAATTCTGTGTCTGTCCCTGAGTAACGTTTCTGTGGCCCTAAGTAACAATTCTGTGGCCCTCAGTAACAATTCTGTGTCTGTCCCTGAGTAACAATTCTGTGTCTGTCCCTGAGTAACAATTCTGTGTCTGTCCCTGAGTAACAATTCTGTGTCCCTGAGTAACGTTTCTGTGGCCCAAAGTAACAATTCTGTGGCCCTCAGTAACAATTCTGTGTCTGTCCCTGAGTAACAATTCTGTGTCTGTCCCTGAGTAACAATTCTGTGTCCCTGAGTAACGTTTCTGTGGCCCTAAGTAACAATTCTGTGGCCCTCAGTAACAATTCTGTGTCTGTCCCTGAGTAACAATTCTGTGTCTGTCCCTGAGTAACAATTCTGTGTCCCTGAGTAACGTTTCTGTGGCCCTAAGTAACAATTCTGTGGCCCTCAGTAACAATTCTGTGTCTGTCCCTGAGTAACAATTCTGTGGCCCTAAGTAAGGGTTCTGTGGCCCTCAGTAACAATTCTGTGTCCCTCAGTAACAATTCTGTGGCCCTGAGTAACAATTCTGTGTCTGTCCCTGAGTAACAATTCTGTGGCCCTAAGTAACGGTTCTGTGGCCCTCAGTAACAATTCTGTGTCCCTGAGTAACAATTCTGTGGCCCTAAGTAACGGTTCTGTTGCCCTCAGTAACAATTCTGTGTCCCTGAGTAACAATTATGTGGCCCTAAGTAACAGTTCTGTGTCCCTCAGTAACAATTCTGTGTCCCTCAGTAACAATTCTGTGTCTGTCCCTGAGTAACAATTCTGTGGCCCTAAGTAACGGTTCTGTGGCCCTCAGTAACAATTCTGTTTCCCCACAGAAACATTTCTGTGGCCCTAAGTAACAGTTCTGTGGCCCTCAGTAACAATTCTGTGTCCCTGAGTAACGTTTCTGTGGCCCTAAGTAACAATTCTGTGTCCCTGAGTAACAATTCTGTGGCCCTAAGTAACGGTTCTGTGGCCCTCAGTAACAATTCTGTGTCCCTGAGTAACAATTCTGTGGCCCTAAGTAACGGTTCTGTTTCCCTCAGTAACAATTCTGTGGCCCTCAGTAACAATTCTGTGTCTGTCCCTGAGTAACACTTCTGTGGCCCTAAGTAACGGTTCTGTGGCCCTCAGTAACAATTCTGTGTCCCTGAGTAACAATTCTGTGGCCCTAAGTAACGGTTCTGTGGCCCTCAGTAACAATTCTGTGGCCCTCAGTAACAATTCTGTGTCTGTCCGAGTAACAATTCTGTGGCCCTAACTAACGTTTCTGTGGCCCTAAGTAACAGTTCTGTGGCCCTCAGTAACAATTCTGTGTCCCTGAGTAACGTTTCTGTGGCCCTAAGTAACAATTCTGTGGCCCTCAGTAACAATTTTGTGTCTGTCCCTGAGTAACAATTCTGTGGCCCTAACTAACGTTTCTGTGGCCCTAAGTAACAATTCTCTGGCACTCAGTAACAATTCTGTCTGTCCCTGAGTAACAATTCTGTGGCCCTAACTAGCGTTTCTTTGGCCCTAAGTAACGATTCTGTGGCCCTCATTAACAATTCTGTGTCCCTGAGTAATGCTTCTCTGTCCCTAAGTAACGTTTCTCTGTCCCCAAGTAACGTTTCTGTGGCCCTAACTCTGTCCCTAATACAGAGCGGTCTGCCTCTCTTGAATGACTGGAGGCAAATGAAGAATTCTAAAATGGCCGCTATTTATAGCTCGACCATTACACAGTGCTGGCTGCCTGGCTGCTGATTGGCTAATGCGATCACATGTCATTAAGGAATGCATTATGGGTCAGCGCGCCTTGTCTGCGCGCCTTCCCAGACATCCCCGCTCCGTCGCCGCACATGTCCGCCGCCATTTTAGGAAAAATTTCGATTCGCGCGTCCGAAGTAGGCTATTTTTCGGATTCGGCGCGAATCGAAAATTTTCCAATATTCAACTCGAATTCCACTTCGCCTACTTCGATTCGCTCATCTCTAGCGGGATATATACTGGAATTTTTAATATATATATATATATATATATATATACTAGTAATGGAAGCAATCAGCAACTTATAGCAGGAGTGCGGTGGGCATTCTGACACTGGGTGGGAACTGACTAACTGCCACTGACATCTCCAGTGACACTAATACAGTGATCAGTGCTAATAAAAAGCACTGACACTGTACTAATGACACTGGGCAGGTAAGGGTTAACATCTGGGGCGATCAAAGGGTTAACTGTGTGCTATTTTACAGTGTAGGCACGCTGCTTTGTATTGCTCTGCTATCTGCTGGAGCTGACAGGAGAGATCTGTATTGTTTACATACAGACCTCTCGTCAGTGATACTCAGCTATCACCAGGTGTCGGCAGGGCATCTCCGGCCAGGACCCCGTGATCGACAGCTGAAGCCGCCAATGGCGAGCGTCCCCTACCTGGAAATGCAAAATCGTGTACATATACGTGATTTTGCGTAGCCCTGCCACCCTGTAGCAGTATTTCTGCTATAGGGCAGCAGGCAAGCTGTTAAATGGACCAAAAGGGGGATTAAAGTTATTGGAGGTTTGAGGGTTTTGTATGAATACTCCAGTAACTTTAATCCTCCTTTTGGCTCATTTAAACAGATACATTATTTTATAATTATACTGCTGGGGTTATTGGAATTACACTATGGGGAAAGCTGGATATCTTGGATTGAAACTATACACAACTGTAAAACCCCCCATTACCTTAGCTAAGTTCCAGGGATGGAGATAAATACACTGCCAGTCTTCCATGACATTCATGCCAGCTCCTCAACCTCCATTGCAGCAGCACAACTTGGTCAAAAGCAGCCTGCTGATTGGGCAACAGAGAAAGTAGGTCATCCCTCTGGGAACTCTGCTCTCTACTGCTGTCAGCATGTTACCTGGCACATGGCTTCTGCAGCAGACCCTGACCAGCTTCTAGCACTGTCTCCCTCCTTCCTTGTCTGAGTATTGTGGTACAGGAGAACACAGGAGGTTTATGCAAATGCAAGTACAAACACTAGCTGCAAATAAAAATACAGCTATTTATTTTTTTAATTAGAATATACCTTCATTTGCTGATTCAGCTTTAAAAAAAAAGCTACATCACCAGGTGACTTTGCCAGGCTAAATTCAAAATTGTGATGGTGTCCCTTTGATTGGGCAGTGCAAGCAACCATTATGTACAAATACAGTAATCTAAAGCATTAGCTCCTGATTAGATGCCATATTGTGGAGCATTTTGTGCTTTCCCTATCACTCCCTTTGTGACTTTGGTTGATTGTTTGATTGGAGTGATTCCAGTCAGAACACATTTTTATATTTATTTTTTTTAACAGCTAGCAAAGCTCTGCACAAAGTAGTAGTCCATCTGTTTGATAGCAAGGGCTAGAAAAAAGCAGTTTTGTTACAAGGCAAGACTGTCAGACATTGTCACAAAACAATGATGTGTTTTTCCTCCAGCGCCCAGGAAAAAAACATTCCTTTCTTCCTGGATCCTATTTTTTTCTGATTTGGGGCCCATCCTTTTTGACCTATTCTCCCTTTACTTTTGGAGACAGACATTGATAAGAGAGGCTATCATTGCCTGGCTGGCATAGACAGATACTGTGTATCAATAGACAGCAGGAAATCCAGGAAATTGGCTGCACACTCTGCTAAAATGTATGGGTTTATTGAAGCATAACTTTAAAGTCCATATTACAACATATGAGCACACAGACAATGTTACAGCTTTGAAAAGGTTAATACGTTTCACACTCCATAGCACTTATTCATAGCCCAAAAAATGGCAATATAATAGTCTCTTATATAGATACCCTTAAATGCTCTTAAATCTCAAGGTGTAGGAACTGCCCCCATTGATGGTTAACCCCTACCAAGGGAAATAAATTTCAGTGTGAACGGAGTCCACACATGGAATGCACATAATTACCTTATTAATGAAAAATAAAGAATGAAAAATCATGTAATACCGTGTTTCCCCAAAAAGAAATCATCCTCCGAAAATAAGATCTACTTACAGGTTTCCTTCTCGGTGAAATATAAGGCATCCCCCCGAAAATAAGGCCCCCCTAGGCTCTGTCTCGGAATGAAAATTATTTCACCGCAAACTGGTTGCTAGGGCCGCCCCGACTGGCGTCTAGCAACCAGTGACGTTACGCGGAGTCCTGGCGTCACTGCTGTGTGGAGGCAAAGCGGAGGTCGGAGTGAGTGGTGAACGCGGGGCGGGAGAGAGGAGGAGACTTTCGCAGATGAGTGCAGAAGAACAGGAGGATCAGAGCGGATGGGACGCGGCGAAGGTGGTGAGTGCTGGTCTGTCTCTGGTGACACTGCCTGTTATGATGATTGTAATGATGATGTTCCAGAAGATGATGACATGATTGTCATTGAATAAATTAGTTAATTCTTGATACTGTAGGATTCACAGTTTGTCTGGTTTGTGTTGACAACTACCGTACTACCGTACCGTATACAGGTAATAAATTTCCTTTATTTTCATTTAACAATAAATGTGTACCATATTCTTCTTCATGGAAAAATAAGACATCCCCTGAAAATAAGACCTAGCGCATCTTTGGGAGCAAAAATTAATATATAAGACACTGTCTTATTTTTGGGGAAACACGGTAGTATATAGTGAAACAAACACATAAATAAAAATAATTACAAGATAACAAAATAACAAATAAACAACAAAAAGGAAAACCAAAATAGAAAACTCCTCATAATATTCATGAAAATCCATCTGGATACATACAAAAAAACTCAAAGCAATAAAATATTCCTAAGGAGAATCTACTCAATCGAGGAGTCTACCTCAAGGAATCCAAATATCTAAGAGACCTTTCAAACCAAGGAAAGATTGAACCTCATAGAGCCAAAACAGACATATCTCACCTCTGAAATGTGATACCCACATACAAATTATTCGTAAAAATGCAGTACATTCCACTTAACATTTAACCCGAATGGTTTATGGGTTTTCATGTGGAAAATCCAATGGACCTCACATAAAATACGAAAAATGTCACCACCTCTCTTAGGGGTGGCAACCTTCTCCAAATGTTATCCTACCAAATCCCGCACTACAGAAATGGATGATTTCCAGAGGTTGGTTGAACGTGACCTTACTCTTTTGGCCACTTCACTTGATTCTAAGATCCTTAATGACAATGTTACCCATCAGGAGCTCTTAGCTCTCAAAAGCCTGTCTGAAGATCCTTTTATAGTCATCTGCAATTTAGACAAGGGAGGTCTGATAGTTTTAACGGGGTAGACAGGTATAGGATTGAAGTAGGGTTGCCAACTCATCCCTTTAAAACTGAACACATTTTAATTACACAGGTTATGAGGCTAATTTAATGCAGATAAGGCACTAAGCGATTTTAATTTCCACCTTAATCAGACACAGACTCTGTGTAATTAATATGTGTTCGGTTTTAAAGGGATGCGGTGGCAACCCTAATTTGAAGCCATCAGACAGCTTTCAGATACCTGTACTTATTATAAGTTAAGGAGTGACACTACTAAAAACTACTTAATGGTCTTGACACATTTGATGATGATGATGGGGGTCAATTTAGGTATCTTTAGTAGCAGAGAGGCCAATTCCCTTATTCCGGAATATCCGGTCCTTTGCTCATTTTATAATATACGAAAAACACATAAGGGTCTTGATTTCCTCAAGGGTAGACCTATCATAGCGGGTATTGGGTCATTAAATGAAAAGCTTGGTGAATGGCTCAATGGCCAATTACAACCTCTTGTAACACAGCTTCTTAGTTATTTGAAGGACACCAATCACTTACTTAACATGAATACATGTAACAGCATGACAATGCAGATGCACTAGTGAGAGACAATTGTCACCCTATAACTTGAAGGTCTGCTCCTGATGACATCCAGTGTGCTGAAACGCATTGGACAACACACATGGGGACATCCACACGCACTCACAGTGTTGTGGTGCTCTATGCAAACTTCATGCTGTCATTTCTTAGTGTTGTGCTGAGCACTTGCCTTTACTTTGTTAGTTTAGGCCTGGTTCACACCTATGAGTTTTTTTGCCAAAACGCACTACAGTCCATTTAACATGGTTTCCTATGGGTCATGTTTTCCACTGGTTCCATAGCCTTCAATGGAAATGCAGCGGAAATGCATCAAAATGCAGTGATTAAATTTTTAATGAATTTCTGCTGCATTTTTACTGATTTCTTCCAAATGACAACACAAACCTCCCAAAAATGCATCAGAATACATGTGAAAAACTGTAAATCACATCAATGGCAATCTGCATAGGTGTGAACTGGGCCTTAGATACATTGTTGCCCTGTGAGCCTCCACGTGCCTCTCCTCTTTGTGCTTTTCTATGTTAACACATGTAAGAAACCAGGAAATTTCTGCACTCCTGCACAGTTGGCATTATTACTTAGTGCAGGGGTCAGCAACCTGCAGATCGCGATCAGGTAGATCACAGTCTGGGCTTGCTGACCCACCATCCCAGAGCATCAACTAGAGCAGCGGTTCTCAACCTGGGGGTCGCGACCCCTTTGGGGGTTGAACGACACTTTCCCAGGGGTCGCCTAAGACCATCGGAAAACACATATTTCCGATGGCCTTAGGAACCGAGACACCGCTCCTTGATCCGTCTGCAGGTGTGGGCGGGATGACATGCCGTCCCTGTCATCTGGACACACCCCCGGGATCAATCCTTCGTTGGTGATTGGCCGCCGGAACTGTAGCTCAAGAGAGGCACACAGGCGGCCAATCACCGGCGAGGAGGTGGAGCTTGGAAAGGAGGAGCCGAGCGGCACCGCGAAGCACGAGCGAGTGAAGAGGAGGAAAGCGGCCGGAGAAGGAAGCCATCTGACCGGTAAGTGTTTGTACCATGGGAGAGGGAGGGAGCGAGCGAGCGAGCCCAGGCTGGAGCAGGGGTCAGCAAGGTAAGTATCATTGGTGTCAGTGGGAGGAATAGTGCCCAATCATTGGTGTCACTATTACCAACGATGGGGCACTATTCCTCCCCCCACTGACACCAACGATGGGGCACTATTCCTCCCACTGACACCAACGATGGGGCACTATTCCTCCCACTGACACCAACGATGGGGCACTATTCCTCCCACTGACACCAACGATGGGGCACTATTCCTCCCACTGACACCAGTGATGGGGCACTATTCCTCCCACTGACATTAATGATGGGGCACTATTCCCCCCACTGACACCAATGATGGGGCACTATTCCCCCTACTGACACCAATGATGGGGCACTATTCCCCCCACTGACACCTATGATGGGGCACTATTCCTCCCATTGACACCAACGATGGGGCACTATTCCTCCCCCCACTGACACCAACGATGGGGCACTATTCCTCCCCCCACTGATACCAATGATGGGGCACTATTCCTCCCCCCACTGACACCAATGATGGGGCACTATTCCTCCCACTGACACCAATGATGGGGCACTATTCCTCCCATTGACACCAACGATGGGGCACTATTCCTCCCCCCACTGACACCAACGATGGGGCACTATTCCTCCCCCCACTGATACCAATGATGGGGCACTATTCCTCCCCCCACTGACACCAATGATGGGGCACTATTCCTCCCACTGACACCAATGATGGGGCACTATTCCTCCCACTGACACCAATGATGGGGCACTATTC
Source organism: Staurois parvus (assembly GCF_062004578.1). Taxonomy (NCBI): domain Eukaryota; kingdom Metazoa; phylum Chordata; class Amphibia; order Anura; family Ranidae; genus Staurois; species Staurois parvus. Next base: position 901,046 of record NW_028318216.1, read on the forward strand.
CCCCCACTGACACCTATGATGGGGCATTATTCCTACCACTGGCACCAATGATGGGGCACTATTCCTACCACTGACACCAATGATGGGGGCACTATTCCTCCCACTGACACCAATGATGGGGCAGTATTCCTCCCACTGACACCAAGGATGGGGCAGTATTCCTCCCACTGACACCAAGGATGGGGCAGTATTCCTCCCACTGACACCAACGATGGGGCACTATTCCTCCCGCTGACACCAACGATGGGGCACTATTCCTCCCACTGACACCAACGATGGGGCACTATTCCTCCCACTGACACCAACGATGGGGCACTATTCCTCCCACTGACACCAACGATGGGGCACTATTCCTCCCACTGACACCAACGATGGGGCACTATTCCTCCCACTGACACCAACGATGGGGCACTATTCCTCCCACTGACACCAACGATGGGGCACTATTCCTCCCACTGACACCAACGATGGGGCACTATACTTCCCTCTGATACCAACGATGGGGCACTATTCCTCCCACTGACGCCAATGTTGGGGCACTATTGCTCCCCCTGATGCCAACGATGGGGCACTATTCCTCCCACTGATACCAACGATGGGGCACTATTCCTCCCACTGATACCAATGATGGGGCACTATTCCTCCCACTGACACTAATGATGGGGCACTATTCCTCCCACTGACACCAATGATGGGGCACTATTCCTCCCACTGACACCAATAATGGGGCCGTATTCCCCCCACTGACACCAATGATGGGGCACTATTCCTCCCACTGACACCAGTGATGGGGCACTATTCCTCCCACTGACACCAATGATGGGGCACTTTTCCTCCCACTGACACCAGTGATGGGACACTATTCCTCCCACTGACACCAGTGATGGGGCACTATTCCTCCCACTGACACCAATGATGGGGCACTATTCCCCCACTGACACCAATGATGGGGCACTATTCCCCCCACTGACACCAATGATGGGGCACTATTCCTCCCACTGACACCAATGATGGGGCACTATTCCCCCCACTGACACCAATGATGGGGCACTATTCCCCCCACTGACACCTATGATGGGGCACTATTCCTCCCACTGACACCAACGATGGGGCACTATTCCTCCCATTGACACCAACGATGGGGCACTATTCCTCCCCCCACTGACACCAACGATGGGGCACTATTCCTCCCCCCACTGACACCAACGATGGGGCACTATTCCTCCCCCCACTGACACCAACGATGGGGCACTATTCCTCCCACTGACACCAATGATGGGGCACTATTCCTCCCACTGACACCAATGATGGGGCACTATTCCCCCCACTGACACCTATGATGGGGCATTATTCCTACCACTGGCACCAATGATGGGGCACTATTCCTACCACTGACACCAATGATGGGGGCACTATTCCTACCACTGATACCAATGATGGGGCACTATTCCTCCCATTGACATCAGTGATGGGACACTATTCCTCCCACTGACACCAATGACGTGGCACTATTCCTCCCACTGATACCAATGATGGGGCACTATTCCTCCCACTGACACCAATGATGAGGCACTACTCCTCCCACTGCAAAATTACAGTTATGAAGTAGCAACGAAAATAATTTTATGGTTGGGGGTCACCACAACATGAGGAACTGTATTAAGGGGTCGCGGCATTAGAAAGGTTGAGAACCACTGAACTAGAGTGTAATGCAAAGGGAAAACTTGCAAAGTTGCATAAGCCGACGCCTCCATTGTAGTGCCGGTTCCTGTCCCATACGGAATGATACCAACTGCACTTCACTTCTTATCCCGGCTAGCAGTCTCCAGAGTGCGGCCAGCAGCAGGAAAGAAGAGATCTTCAGGTCAGTGTGAAGCAATATACTGGGCATAATAGTATAGGGCTGCTTTCACACTGGAGCTCTGCGGTTTACTGACATCGTGCAGCTCTCCTGTGTGCCCTGAATGCAAGAGTTTTGGTACACTTTCAGAAAGTACACCAAACCCACAGGATATAACAGAAATCTATGCCAAAGCACAGCTAACCCAGGAAAGTTGCAGATGTAGTGTGCTGCACCCGTGGTGCAGGTAAACTTCACTACATCAGTGTGAAAGCAGCCTAAAAGGGGGTTCTGAACAGTAAGGGTTAATTTACATTTGCAGTTGGGGGGTGTAAAACCCCATAGTTAAGATGTGTTTTTACCAACCCCACTCCAAACACACACCCTTTAGCTGCAGTGGCCAGGGATGTACGCATGTTGCAGCTGCAGCATGAGTTATACGCCCTGTCATGGTTGGTGGGTATAGCACCTACCAAGCATGACCTTTTTAAGTGATTGAGGCTGCTCTACAAGTGCCCTGCAACCTTGTGCAGTACAGCAAACAAGGAGTTAAGGCAGGCAATGTTTTGTTGCTTTCACACCACCTGCTTTAACCCCTTAAGTGGTAGCAGCCACCAAAAGCAACAAGGGGCTTAAATCCTGTTGCAGCATGTGTACACCTTTGGTTTCTGCATCAGCAGCCAAAGGGGGTAGGGATTGGAGGCGGTAAAACCATGATTAAACTGCAGGGTTTTACCACCCCCCAACTTTATGTGTGAATGAGCTCTAAGGGTGTTGCTGATGAATGCAACTAAGGGTTCATTCACAAGTGCAGAAGGCACTGCTGCTCCTCTGAAAAGCAATCCGAGTGTGTTTGACAGGTGGTGAAGAGGTGATCTGTTGCCTCCTCATGGTCTGATTTAAACCCTTGATTGCTGTACAATGCATACAATTGCGACACTGTAGTATGGCAATTAAAGGTTTAAATCAGGGGTGAGGAGGCGCCACTGTGCCCAATGATCATTGGCTTCTCCCATGTTGTTCAGGTAGATCTCCGCCTCTTAAAGGTTGATTACCCTTGATTTAGTCCTTTTTGACTGTCCATATTTGGCAGCATTACATTTCTGGATATTTGGCATTATCATTAAACGTTTTTTTTTTTTTACAGTCTTTTTTTATAACTGACCAAATATGTCTGGTCTCTGATTCTGAGCCACGGGGGCACACATTAGAGGTTGTAAAGCAATAACACTTTACATAGGAGAGTGAGGGCAGAAAACAGGCCAAGTGGTCCATTAAGCATGCCCCATTTGTGTGTGTGTGTGTGTGTGTGTGTGTGTGTATATATATATATATATATATATATATACAGTATATATATGTGGCAGTGCGGTATCCTGCCACGGTGGAAATCATCATGGAGACCCAGGATTCTCAACTATACAGGTTGAGGGCTCCAGGCAGTTCTCACAATGCAGAGGAAACTGATTTATAAGTTTCCTCTTTGGTTT